>NW_026622235.1:0-11325 GCF_003711565.1 Takifugu flavidus
CCATGCTATCTTCCCTGCTTGTTCGAGGTCTCCATGTCGTCTGCTGGATCTGTGAATGTGCAGAATCGGACTCCTGAGATTCCTGCAGTCCAGGAGGACTGCCTTTGTGTCCTTGGTGTCTTCCCGGCACGGTCGAGGTCCCTGTGCCGTCCGCAGGACCGGTGAACGTTCGCAGGTCCAGCAGACGACATGGAGACCTCGAACAAGCAGGGAAGACGCAAGGGAACAGGCAGAACAAAGCATCAAAGCCACAACACACAGGAGTTCTGTCCTTAAATGGCACGGTAGATTGAAGAGAGCCCGCAGGTGCGTCTGCCTGCGGCGCCAGCCGTGGCTGATGAGTGGCTCCTCCAAGCAACTGCAGGAAGAAACCAGCAACACAACCCTGGACCCCAACACAAAGAACTTTCAAGCATTGGCTCTTTTTAACTGCTGAACAGACAGAGTTACAGGTCATACTTTATCTGTGTTATTTTTTGCTAAAACATATTCTATTTGAGTAATTGAAGATAGACAAGATTTTTACAATACTGTGGAACATTGTTGGATAACAAGGACAACAAGCAGGTGGCAGAACCTCTTCATAGAAAGTTACAAAATGCACCTTTAAAAACTTGCATGTTGTACATTTAACAAAGTGAAAATTAACAGCACCTCTTCTCTAGGAGTCATCAGAGTCCTTGTTTAGCCTTCACGCCACTCATGATAAGCGAGATCCTGTATTAGGGTCAGAACTCGAGGGTTCACGTTGAGACGACGCTTTGAGTTTTTATTCTCTACTTTGGTTCCTTTTCTGGGTTTATCAAGAAAAAACACCTGTAGAATAAAAGCATATAAAACATATTAAGCATTTTAATGAGTTAAAAGAAGACTACAGGAATGAATGAATACACACATCCATATATAAACAAACAGTCTGAGTCTGGGTCCGAGCCAAGACTCAAAGTCATATCAAAACCAATGCTGCACCCAGAGCCAAGGCCGAGAATCAGACCCACACCAAGACCAGGTGTGATTACGGCTCTTAGTCTGGGTCTGACTCTTGGCCTTGGCTCTGGGTGCAGTCCGGACTCCAGGTCCCAGGAAATGTTTACTCACCTTTGAAGAAACTCCAGTGTAGAAGCCAGCTCAGATGGATAATGGATGTTGAAACAGTAGTAGCTCCCAAACATTAGCCACAATGCAGAAATGAAGGAAGAGATGTTTGTGTTGACAAGGTTCTGATCCAGACTCAGCATGTACCTTGTTGAGGAATAGCAGGACTGGCCTATAATTTAACAGGTTATATTAATAAGTGTGTGGTGGTCATAGCTCAGTCACTCACATAACAAATTCAGACACATATGCAAGAGACTTACCACAGACAATAATAGTGGGTGTCAGAGGCACCTGCCCTAGCTCAACCTCTTCTGCCAGACATGTATCATCTACATGGAAGAACATGGACTCCTCCTTCTCATCAAAGTAGCTGAGCAGAAGCAGCAGCATCTCCTTCACATCTTCTGAGCAGCCACTCTGCTGTCCCCGCATCCTCTGAAGCCTTGCATAAGTCTGATGGAATCTCTTGCGGACACAAACTGTGGTCAAGTAGTTTAGAAGCCTTTTCCCCTTCAAATCCATTCTTTATGATTCCTACACATGTGAGAAGTAAATGTGGATTTTTTTGTAAAAACGTGCTTACAACCACTTACTGGACATGACACAGACCTGCCTTCACCAATATGATCCTTTAAGTGTGACACCAGCTCTTTCACTGTTTGAAAATGGCGGACACACAATGAAACCGAACATTTTAAATCCGCAACAACAAAACAGCTTGTGGCTCAAGTATATTGTGCACACGGTAAAAATGGCCCTTGAAAGCCGAGTAAGTAATAAAGGTTTTATTACAGTTGGCGCCAACACATTTGAAAAGACAGCGTGACTCATTCCGATGCACTCTGCAATGTTGCACATAGCAACTTAACGTAACCAATTTCTTTTTACAAAAGACACAGGTGATCATTTTTAAAATTTCAAGTGTTTATCTGTCTCTTTCTGCTTAATAATTACGAACTGATGTACTGAAATATGGAGAATTGCTAACTTAAGCCATTTGCTATTAGCACACATTTTTGCTAGGTCTCCCAAAGAAAGTAAGAAAACTTACCGTGCAAACTTTAGACTTTCCAATTGCGCAGTCACTATAGACCCTGCAAAATCTTGTATGTAGTGTGTCGATTTTTAGTAAAATCTTTTGAAATGAGAAATTTCTGCGATTTCTGCTCTGTTCCGACCCGTTCGCGAGTGGTGTCAACGAGGAGCTCGCGCCTTTCACGTCTTTCCATTATTATCCAATCAGAGACGAGCTTAACCCGCGCAATTTTAAACTCAAAAATATAAGTATCGGAAGGAGGCGGCTTTATTGCACAGGTATCAGCCTCGAGAGAGGCGCTGTTAGGTCGATTAGCCAGTGATGACGATGCACTGCCCATTACGAGTACAGTATTATGAATATTGTACCGGTATTGGCTTTCTATTTGAATTATTATATAAATAAATATTATTATAATAATAATAAAATAATTGTTGTTATTGTTGCTGTTATTATTATTAACATCAATAATAATAATGGGCTGTAATGCATTCAAATTTAAAGACAAAAAATATATAAAGCAAGGATTAAGATTGAACAGTACAATAGGCTACTAAAAACAATGTCATTATAAGTTTATATTTTTTTTAAATATAAATAGATAGGCAGTAAACGGTTTCATGTTACAATGAAATTTTGTGTGAAATCACATTTGGTTGACCTCAATTAACATAATTTCATCAATGTTAAAAGGAATAATTTTGGTAAAAGAACAAACTTGTGAAGGGAATAACATATAGTTTTTGTATTTAAAAAAAAGACTAAAACAATAGTTTTTGCAATATTTGCACGTCAATTTATCAAAGTTGCTTTGTTATGAGTATTGCAGTATTTCCCGGTTTCTTTTACCAATATTTGTCATTTTAACAAATAAATTCCATTTAAATCACATATTGTTGTAGTAAATCTAACAAAAAATTATGTTTAATAGTTTACAAAATTTCACAGTGATTTAAACAAAAAATATATGTATTTGGGTTTACAAGATTTTTTTGTAGGGATTTTACAGTGTTTTTATGTACATTTCACGGTCTTTTTTTAGAGTGTGTAAGGTAAACCAGTTTATTATGAAATTTTAGCAAACTTACCTTGTAAATGTAGGCAAAACTTGGACACAGGTTTTTTCTTCTGCATGTGGCAGTGAATGTTTGGCAGCAGTAAAGGATACATTTCTGTGCTGGTGAATAAAAATAATTAAGATGAATACAATCTGGAAAAGAAGGCAAAGATCCTCTTATTAGTTAATTGAGTCTCTCAGTCTTGCCTCTTGTCCAGCCTATTGGGCCCATCAGACAAGCTGTCCACCAATCTGTCCCAAAGTTTCAAATTTTCTGGTATTGGATGGATAGTCTCAGAGGATAAACGCTCATTTTTAAAGTGTTTTTGTATTTTCTTCTCTTTTTTCTCACAGCAAAAAGTGCATCACAAATGAGAAGTCATTTCAGATATGTCATCTTTTAATCAAGATCCCACTAAATATGGACTCCATATTCACAGTTCTGTAGTGATTCCCCCAACTTTCCCAACTTTATTTGAACTAAAAGGTTTATGACTATATTTATAATAAATTATAACATGTCCATCAGGATCAGCTGTACATTGCTTTAGAGCTACTTAATCAAGACTTGTGGCTTTGTGCCCAAAAACCAAATCAGTAACATCAGTCCTTGCAATTGGACATGGCTTATAAATCTAACTCATACTCAAGCACAACAAGAAACAGCAAGAACGAGTTCCATCATTAGAACTGTATTATCCTTTTTCTTAAAAAAAAATGTATAGGAGATTCTGACTCGCATTCAGAGGGCAGTATTAATACACCTGTTATTCAACAGCAGAATCTGTCAATTATCACAATCTGGTAGACCAAACTACCGTATTTTCATGACCATAAGGCGCACGGTATCAAAAGGCGCAGTCTCAGTTATGGGTGCTATATCTGTATTTAAAACATACATAAGGCGCACCGTATTATTAGGTGCATGCTAAAACATATAGTTAAAAATGACAACGGAAGTAAAACAGTGAGTTTCGACACATTTACTGAACAAAATATTCATTCTTCCGCCACAAAACCATCAAAGTTTTCATCTTCTGTATCTGAATTAAACAGCTGCGCTATTTCAATGTCCGACATCCCGAATTCCTCTTCTTCATCATCTGAATCAGACTCACCGACCGGTTACGCTTCAGCGTTGATGCCGACTTTTGTGAAAGCTCTTACAATACATGAAGACGGTATCATAGCCCATACATCTACAATCCATCCGCATATGGTGGCATAACTCGCCTGCCGCTGCCTCATAGACATGGCTGGGCGCGGTTATCTTGTCGTGGCAGTCGGTGCAGAAGATGGCCACCCTCTCCTGGTAATCCGCGGGCAGCCGCTGCGCAACAGTTGTCCTTTTGCGTATGGAAAGATGCCGCCTCCTCATAAAGCGAAAACACCAAGACAGACCTCCTTGGAAGTGCTCAATGTCCATTTCTTCACCAATCGCTTTGGCCTTTGGTGACAGTAGAGACGCCCCTTCCAGTTGTTCGCTGTTCCACAACCAACTGTTCCACTCAGACTTCCAGCTCGGGCCACCTTGCTTTGTTCCTGCAGAAACTCAGCGTCGTCCTCCTCACTTTCATTGACTTTCTTGTTTTCTCCACTTTCTGACCATGGACTCATTTACATTAAAATGTCTTGCAGCTGCTCGATTGCCATTTTCAGCCGCATATTCGATGGCCTGTAGTTTAAAGTAAGCCTCATACGCATATCGCTTGACAGGTGCCATTTTAGGGGATCCTTACGCGTAGGTGAGCCGCTAATCGATGGGCGGAGCGTTTACTGTAGTGAACCTACCAAAGGCACACAGCAGATTTTGGAACTCAGTCCACACACAAGGTGCACCATATTATAAGGCGCGCCGTCAATTTTTGAGAAAATCTCAGTGTTTTAGGTGCGCCTTATAGTCATGAAAATACGGTAAGTGGGAAGAGATTTAAGAAGGCCCAGCTGACCTCCAGTCAGAGGTACATTCAGTGAGATCAAAGGAAGTATCTGTGTAACTTTTGATTTATAAAAAAGGGTTCTTTTTAGTGGAAAGTGCTACTTTTATTTAAAAATAAAGACTTTGTCATATTGTCTTTATTCCAAGATGTTTATCTCAAACTTTGCAACATCTAATTTTACACTATAAACATTCCACACAGCAAAATCGGTAGTGTTGTTTTTTCGTTGTTAATATTTTTAGGTTAGTGGGTGTTGTTTTTGGTGTTGTTTTAACACTTTTAGTAGTCAAAAAGCTCTGGGAGCATT
The DNA here is from genome assembly GCF_003711565.1 of Takifugu flavidus. Lineage (NCBI taxonomy): Eukaryota > Metazoa > Chordata > Actinopteri > Tetraodontiformes > Tetraodontidae > Takifugu > Takifugu flavidus. The sequence goes on from NW_026622235.1 coordinate 5,439, forward strand.
GTCAATCATGCGAGTCCAATGTTAACACCTGTGACTGAGTTACATTCGCTCTTGCCGGAGTTGATCACAACTTCCGGTTTACATCTGCGCGCCATTTTCCACTCGCGTTGTTTGGAAGAGGGAGAAGACGGCAAAGAACCTGTTTTGAGATTATGGCTTAAACAAGGTAAGAACTAAATATATTTGCTTATACGGGGTGGCAATAGCTGTATGAAATCATATTAACATACTGAATTGTAATCGATGCTGGATGCTGACAAGCTGTTAATTATGTTACGTTTGCTAGCAACAAATGGTTGCTTAAAACAGAGTGGCAACTTACTTATCCGGCCAAATATAAACTGCTAAAATAAAGTAATTCTGTTCATACATACTAAAGTGACCAATGGTGGATTTGTTAAGTCCTCTGAATTTTGTGTTAAGTCCTTTACATTTTTGTGTTATTTATCATTATTATAAAGGTTTAAATAGGCTATTTAAAGATTTAGTCATCTTTCATTTGTTTTGAAGTTGAGCATTTTAGTGCGAAAGGGGCGTGGTGACTTCCGCGTTTACGGTTACTCTCAAGCTGTTAAATTTGCTTTGGAGCTATACAGGAGCACACTGACCATTGGTAAGCTAATGTTAAGTTAGTTAATGGTATAATAGTATAATTTGTACAGATGTAAAGATGATAACTGTTTGCTGTGATATTTACAGAATGTTTGTTCTGGTAAGCTAGTAAGTTTAGTAAGTTTGTTCTGCTAGAAGCTGATCGCTAATTAGCGTTTACGCTAATTCGCGCTAGCGCGATAAGCTAACTTAGTTAGCATCTCAGGCTACCTTTAGCCAGCTTTCTTCTGCATGTAAAATGTTAACTTTTTACTGGTAAATACTTTTGTGCTGTATAATTTAGTGATTTTGATCCAGTGTAATTCGTTTAGACTATATGTGCAGCTAAATGATTACTGTCTAGTGACAATTTTATATAACTTTTCATTTTGGATTAATTTCAGGTTTATGACCTGTGGTCACAGTGATTAAAATAAAAAAGAACATCATAAATATCCACGAGTTATTACTTCCGTGTGCTTCCTGTGGGCCTTTTCGGAGGGCCAAGACTCAAAAGTCCGAACAGGATTAACTAACGTTTTTTTGTGAAATCACGGTGAGTGCTTTGTCAAATTTAAAATGGCACTACCGTATTTTCACGACTATAAGGCGCACCTAAAAGCCTAGAATTTTCTAAAAAATCTACGGTGCGCCTTTTAACCCGGAGCGCCTTTTGTATGGATTACGGTAATATTGGTTAATCGCGGCTACCGTAGTCAGTAGGCGTGGCCGAGGTAACAGCAGTAAATTCAGTCCCAAACCATTTCTGTCTGTAAAGACCCCAAAATGGCTCCTTGCAAGAGACGCGCTTTTGACGCAGAGTTCAAACTGAAGGCTATCAGTCACGCAGTTGAACACGGAAATAGAGCAGCGGCAAGAGAATTTAACGTGAACGAATCAATGGTGCGGAAGTGGAGGAAGCAACAAGACGACCTGCGCCAGGTAAAGAAGACTCAACGGAGCTTCCGAGGAAACAAAGCAAGAAGTGGATTAACAAAGGAACTCCAGCCGCTAGATATTGGTGTCAACGGGGCATTCGAAGCTAGACTGCGAACTGCGTGGGAGCGGTGGATGACGAATGGCGAACACACGTTCACCAAGACGGGGAGACGGCACCGAGCGTCATACGTCACTATCTGCCAGTGGATCGTAAATGCCTGGGCATCGACCGTGGTCCGAGCTTTCAGGAAGGCAGGGATTGTCACTGAAATGCCAGACAACACCAGCGACACCGACCCTGATGACGACTTTGATGAGACGGAGCCGGCCATGTTGGACGCCGTATTCGCACAACTGTTCAATTCGGACACCGAAGAAGAAGAATTCGAGGGATTCTTGGATGAGGAATGAAGTGATAAAGTGATCTTTACGTGTTTCTTTTGTGTGTTTACAACTTAACAAGGCTGGTCATACTGTGAATATGGAAATTACCGTTTGAACAACGTTGTTATATTGCTATTGTTATATTGCTATTGCTATTGCTCTGCACTACTTCGAGAGTTCGAGTTACCGTATATTGTGTTTGCACTAACGTTTGATTTACCGCAACGGTACTACGTGATAAAAATGTTGCACTGCCTGTTATAACTCGCTGTTATTAAACGAACTGTGTTACGCGAAAACACTACGTCACTCGGGAAAAATAATAAAACAGCTGTTTATTCGTTTTGGGAGTGAATAGAGTTGTGAGAAAGACGGTTTGTATTCTATTAATAAAGTTTGACTGATTTATCTGGCTGTTTTATTGACATTCCTTTTAGCGCAGCTCGATCTAGTGAACGCGTCATGAAACCACAGGCACTACGCAGTTTCTATGCTATGCGCCTTATAACACGGTGCGCCCTGTGTATTAAAATATTTCTAAAATAGGCTGTTAATTGAAGGTGCGCCCTATAATACGGCGCGCCTTATGGTTGTGAAAATACGGTAATTAAAGTGGTGGACGTCGCCACCGCCATGATATTCGTGATATTGTAGTCTTTCCGTTAAATCAGGCACGTACATCACCCTTTTATACTCATTCGCACAATTACATATTGTCTGTAGGTCAGAGTTCCGATTTTTTTCAAGAATCCTCCTCAAGTGATTATGACAGATTAGCAACAGTATCATTTGCAGGTGGCACATTACTTTTCTACACAAAAGTAAACGTCAGAGGTTACGCACAGTGTTGCCAATTTGGAGACTTTATAAACTCTCTTGGCGAGGTTTTTTTTTTTTAACGAAAAGGAATCAGTTTGTGAACGTAATATCACTAGCAATATGCAGAAATTATGCAGCCGACATCTCACCGCCGACTCTCTTCTATACATTAACACTTCATTAAAGACTCTGTTGTGCTTGCTGTTCATTGTTTGACTTTCCTCCAGGGACATTTGTGCCATTGTGCACATTCCCTTCTTACTCTACAAGGTGCAGTATAAAAACGTGACAATGTTGCTCAAGGTGAAGTACCAGAATACCAAAAAGTACATCCGATTAATCTCAGGGTTCACCTTTTTGGATTTCATAGCTTAAGGTGAGTTGCCATTTCATTGTTTCCCTCACAACCAATACACAAGAATTTATGTATTTAGAATGGCTGTTTGATTTTTAAATTTGGATATCAATATTCAAAGTTGGTGCATAAATGAAAACATTATGTAGCTTCAGTGATGTTAAAGAGGGAAGTTTAATCAGTCATCCTTAAAGTGCAGTTTAATCATCATGTATTTTTATCACTTTAATTTCATAAATATATTCCTGCAGTCAAATCCAAGTTTGGTCTTCCTGATGCTACTGAACTTGAAGTTTTTGATGAAACCAACACAGTAGTTGAGGAAAACATTTTTTCTGAACTGATAGAGGCCGGTCCAGATCTATGTCTGACTGTACGTGACAGAATTCCAGACAGAGGTAGGTACATTTCTCTATAGTTCATAAATCGTTAAAATTTTAGATATTGGTTAAGTTACCATCAGTGAAAAGAGCGGGGCTCATGGAAAAGGCCCATAACTGTATTCTTTACTCCATGTTATATTTGAAAAAGTGTGTAGTTTTTCAGTTTTGGGAATCTAAATCTGATTCTGACCACATGGAATCTATTAACTACCCAGCAATGACACTAGAAGAAGACGTCATTCTTGAGATACAGATCGATGGTGGTCCAGGTCCAAAAACACAAGAAGACATTGCAGAGGAAGGTAGGTCTCATCACAAAATCTGTTGTAATAAATGTTCAGGATTTTTCTGCTCCACAAATCAGTTGAGATGTCATGTCTCTGCCTTAAATACTTTGACAAAGTAGATTATCCTAAATTGTGTTTGAAAGATCTAATTGTGATTGTAACAACATCTTAAAAATGCGAAAGCAGGTGTGATTTTTAACCAGTGTCTGGACAACCGTCAAGCGCTACATTTCACGCATGCTAAAGTTGCATTTTGTTTTTTTTAGACTTCTCTCCTTTAGATCATTCAACATCCTCTCTCACGGATACCAACACATCACTTTCTTCAAGTGACAATGACCACTCCAGTCGAACAGAACATGGGATTCCCATAGGCAGATGTACATTCAGCTCTGAGGTTATACACAGGCCTACCATGGAGGTTTCTGAGTCAGAGGCTGCAAAAGAGGTAAATGAGGGCAGCAGGTGTACTTCACATTGTTGACCATCACTGACATTTAGAGTGATCAGGTTTGGCTCATAGCTCTGTAATTAGTGATCTTAGACAGATAAGATCCAGTTTGTGTAAGAAACCATTCTGAACCATTCATGACTTTAACTTTAACTTTTAATGTTATGGTATAATGTTAAAATTATTTTATCCTGAAAGACTGACTTGTGCACTGTGAAATGTATTTTCTCTTCTATGAATAGATGGTAGAGAATGCCTTGTTTTGCAAACCTGGGGGTGAGGATATCATTAAAGAGTACAACGTCAGGTTCCCAAATTCGGGGAACTCTATTGCGGGGTTCTTCCTGCGTGGCTCCACCACGCTACAGCCGCAGCTGGCGTTGGGGACTGGCGCACCTGCAGACTATCGGTAATCAAGCCACCTATTCATGGACTGTACTCACGGTTTGCCAGCGTTGGTGTGTTTTGTCTGCTCCCGAAACCCCGACTACACTCTTCAGGATATTCCTTGTGACTTTTTCCTTCGTGGATTAGTTTGGAGCCCGTTTCCTGGATTATCGTTTGTATTTTTTCTTCAGGGACTACTTTTGACCCGCTCGGGATTTTTTGTTGTGAGTTTTCCTTTCTGGTTGGGATTAAGAATTTAGTCGTGGTCTACACGTCTTTTGATTTGAATACACTCCTGTGAACTTCAATAAAGCTTCTTGAAAGACGATCCGCCACTGTGTGCTGCCTGCTTTCGGGTCCTGGTAAAACCGCTCGTAACACACAAAGCAGAAAAGTCTCTCACTCACCGCACCAGAAGACAGTTTGTTAACATATTGGTGAGCCATGGGTGACTGTTAAGCGAATTGCTAGATTATATTAAAAAAGATTAGAATATATTTTAAAAATACATTGCATTGAATTAACAAAGCAAGTGGGACATTTTTTTAATTGTATGTTTTAGCATGGCCTTGACCTATTTATATAAGCAGTGTAATACATAACGTCTGTCTATTGAGTTTGAGTCAGTATAAACTGAATTGAAATGTTATTTCTAAAGGAGGATGCCGTCCCGTAAACACAAGGAGAAGTATGCCCTGGGAATATTAACACACTTTCCTTCACTAAGGGATCCTTTTTCTCCAAAGGGATATGTAAGTTTAATAAATAATTACTTCCAGAAAATATACCCCTTTTGCTGGCAGTGTTGAGATTTTAATTAAAGTTATTGATCACAATATTGTTGACATTTTTACATTCATGTATTTCTAATTGTGATTGACAGCACCTAAGTCTAACAAAATAGCTAAAAGTTGAGTATGCTCCAGAATTTAATTCTGCCATATAGATTAGGATGCAAAATGACATCTAATGAGTGAAATGCTTCATCTTGCGATCGTAATGAATTTGGTTGGTAGAAACTACATGAATCAAAAAATGGCACCCCTACTTTAAAGTGATTCTTTATTAATACTGTTAGATTTTTGTAAAATCAATAAGACTTGTGTAATGATTTTTAAATATCTTAACAGGAGCACTTCTATGATGCAGAGAAAGGCACTGGATATTTAGCATGGCGCCTTAAGACCATGTTCAGGAATACAGTTAAAATACCAGCTAAGACAGCTACAGTTACTCAAGCACAAGGACCAAAGCGCCAAAGATTGACAGCTACTTTGCCTGAGCAACTTGA
>NW_026622236.1:0-11327 GCF_003711565.1 Takifugu flavidus
AAACTCAAATAAGGTCATTTTCTTTAATGACCATTACAAAAGAAGGAGGCGATCGATGAACAAACAGATTTATCTAAAAATGTGTGAAAACTTATGGATGGAAACCTTTTTAAATGGTTGCATTGTGTAGAATCGGTGTAGAATCAACTTGTTGACTTCTGATTTGGACTCCAATGGAAGTGAGGTGCAACAATTGTGGATGCTGAAAGCTTCAGATCTTCATGAAGGTTTCTGTGGTTGGACTGACCTGCTGCCCCTTTAAGAGGGAGGCAGGTTTGGGCTTCTGGCTGGAATGAAGCCACCTAAGATGAGAATGACTGCAGGCTTTCGGTACCAAGGTTTAACAGGGGCTCACTTCACACTTGGGCTTTTCTCTTTTTTGGGATGGCTTTTCTCAGGAGAGAAGGGGCATGGCACACTGCAGCAGCTTTCTTTTTGGGTTTCTAGTTTTCCTTCTGATCTTTAAAAGACAGGAAGAACCATTTTTGATTGGTCTGAATGTTTGGGCGGTTTTGTGGCCAGCCTAAAATAAAACAAGACAAATCTACAACTGATACTTCCTTTCTAGTCATTGATGACCATCCTCACATGGGACAGATTTCCACAACCAATTTAATACTGCAAATCTGTCCTGTGTGGTCTTTTTTCTGAGAACTGTAACACTACGTTTATAACAAAGATCAAACATGTAAACAGTTATTGTCTAACTAGTTACACCTGGGAAAGTACTGGATCATCTCTGACTGACCTGAGAGTCTCCAGCTCACAGAGAGGATCCTGGAGAAAACACAGAGCAGCTTCACTGCTGGATCCTTCAGCTGGTTCGATCCAGGTCCAGTCCTCAGATGGGAGGGATTGGACCTCAGCGCCGAGCCAGAGAGACACAGCATCTCTGATAACCTGCAGTGTGACCTGACCATTTGGCACTTCACATGATCAATTCCAGAAATGAATGGAGGGGACTGACCTGAGAGTCTCCAGCTTCCAGCGGATCCTGGAGAAAACCACAGAGCAGCTCACTCTGGATCCTCCAGCTGGTTCTGACTCAGGTCCAGAACCCTCAGATGGGAGGGATTGGACCACAGCGCCGAGGCCAGAGAGTCACAGCTGGTCTCTGATAAACTGCAGCACTCCAGCCTGGAAAAAGAATAAATGGGGCAAATAAAAACACATTTCTAAATCTGAAAATGAAGAGAAAAGCAGAAAATGTAAAGAAATTTAGAAAAGACCAACAGAGGCCTCCTGACCTGAGCGTCTCCAGTCTGCAGTTTGGATGCATCATTGCAGAAGACAGTAACTTTACTGCATCTGTCAGGCTTTGGTTCTGCTTAAGCTCAGCTCCCGTAGATGAGAAGGGTTTGACGTCATTGCTGAGGGCACAACTTCCCAATGACTCTTTGAAAGAAAACTACCAGACAGTCTGTTGTGTATGAAACAAAAATAGTGAGTCAAACTTTGGGATTTCTAATCAACTTATCTGAGAATCTACCTCAACACAAATGTAGCTCATTTCCTGGAAAAGCTAAATTCAACACCGTAGAGCAACAGTTTGAACGACCATCAGATCTGAAATGCAACTGAATTATTCTCAACATTTGTCTTATTTTAGAACAGCTCATAATTACTCAATATTTAAAATGATTAGAGCAAATGGTTTAAAGAAACGTGCATCTTTTTATCTGTCTATCGGCTCTTTGGATATTTTGCATTTCATCCAATTTGTACGATGGTGCGTCAAGTCTTAATTCAGCGATCCGATCGATGACATCAGAGTCTCTGGTTGCATCGATTGCCCTCAGCTTCTGTTCTATCTGCCTGTTTCCCTTCAAATCATTTTCACTGCACCTTTTGTTGCTAGTGATGAAGTTGCCACCTAACGGGTGTGGAAAGGCTCAAACAACTTTGTGGGTCACATAAAGGCTCCAAACGGAACCGCCACAAAGACCTAAAACACCCATTTAAACCAACGAGGCCGGCTGTTTTTACGTTGAACAAATGAAGCAAAATAGTCACGTGTCATTAGTTAAAATGTGTTTTTCTGTCGTTAGAATACGATGTATACAAACAAACAAAAGTGATTTAATGACATGACAGTAATTTCATGATAGTCAGTTAACTTGTGGCTCCTATTATTCCTGCCTTATGTTGGTTTGTCTGGATTGACCTTTGAACTTATATCCAGCCAGTGTTGAACATTTCTGGATGAATTGTTGTTGTTTTTAATTTATGGACTGTGGAGATAAAGAATTGAAGGAATGACCACTGGAGGGGGTATTGCTACCTGACATGATCCACTCGCTTGATTTAAACGCCGATGTCCGGCCCCAAAAATCTTTACTTACACGACCTTCCTGCAGTTCCTCACAGCTGGAATCAGGCGACGTCGTCCCTCCTCTGAGGTGTTGTACTGCAGCAGGTTCAGCTCATCCAGAACCTCCTCTGACATCTGCAGCAGGTAGGCCAGAGCTGAACAGTGGATCACTGACAGTCTCCTCTCTGATATCTCCCCTGACTTCAGGAACTCTTGGATCTCCTGATGGACTGACTGATCCTTCATCTCATCAGACAGTGGAAGAGTTGTGCTTGTCTGGGGAGATTTCACACTGTTCACCTCCTTCAGGTGTTGAGGACCTTCTGGATGGTTCTGGGTGGGATCTGATCCCAGTCCACCCAAGATCCTCTGATTGGACTCCAGAGAGAGACCATGAAGGAAGCGAACAAACAAGTCAGGTGGCCATTTTTACTTGAGAGGTAGTGCTCCTGAGGAAGTCACCTGTGATGGTTCGTTTGGGATGGTCGGTGCTGTTCTCCATTCCAACAGTCCCACCAAGGATCCTGATTGGACTAAGACCAGAGAGAGACCATAGGAAGCGAACAACAAGTCAAAGTGCCATGTGCCATTTGCTCACTTTATCAAGAGATTAGCTGGAGTGAGTTATCATTCACCAACACAAATCGTACATGTTTGTTCAGAATGATTAACGCTTTCTGTTCCCTGTCTGGACTGTAGTAACACGGCACTGACTGTGCTGTAGACGGCAGCCAGAAACTCCTGAATGCTCAGATGAACAAAGCAGTAGACTGATTTCTGGAAGATCACACTCTCTCTCTTGAAGATCTCTGTACAAACTCCTGAGTACCCGAACCGACACCTCGGAGACGTCCAGTCCACATCGCTCCAGGTCTTCTGAGTAGAACATGATGTTTCTTTCTCCAGATGTTTAAACGCCAGCCGACCCAACTTCAGAAGGAGTTCTTTATCAGCCTCAGTCAGTTCCTCTGGTCTCTGCTTTCCTCCATACTTCTGCTTCTTCCTCTTTATCTGAACCCTCAGGAAGTGTGAGTAGAGGTCAGTCAGGGTTTTGGGCAGCTCTCCTCTCTGGTCTCTGGTCATCATGTCCTCCAGAACTATAGCAGTGATCCAGCAGAAAACTGGGATCAGACACATGATGTGGAGGCTCCTGGAGGCCTTGATGTGTGAGATGATTCTCTTGGACAGATCTTCATCACTGAACCTCCTCCTGAAGTACTCCTCCTTTGGGAGTCAGTGAAGCCTCGTACTTCTGTGATCCTGTCAACACACGAGGGAGGAATCTGATAGGCTGCTGCAGGTCTGGAGGTGATCCAGATGAGAGCTGAGGGAAGCAGGTTCCCCTGGATGGGTTCACCAGGAGCACGTCAACGGACGATACTTGTGTGACATCAGAGATGACCTGATGCTTGTTGAAATCCAGTGAAAATCTGCTTTCATCCAGGCCATCAAAGATGAACAGAAGTTTCCAGACAGTCAGATCTTCTGCTCTGATCTTCTGTAATGTTGGATGGAAAACATGAAGCAGTGAGAGAGAAGAGTGTGCTGCTCATCTCTGATCAAGTTCAGCTCCCTGCATGAGAGCGGAAGCACCAGACTGATGTCTTGGTTCTCCAAACCTTCTGCCCAGTCCAGACTGAACTTCTGCACTGAGAAGGTTTTTCCAACGCCGGCGACACCGTTGGTCAGAACCACTCTGATGTGTCTCTGTTGCTCAGATAAGACTTTGAAGATGTCCTGGCACTTGATTGGAGTGTCCTGGATGTTCTTCTTGGAGGTTCTCTCAAGCTGTCTCACCTCATGTGTGTGTCCACCTCCTCACTTTGTCCCTCAGTGATGTAGAGCTCAGTGTAGATCTTGTTCAGCAGGGTTCCACTTCCTGCTTCATGAGTTCCTTCAGTCACATGTTCACATCTTCTCTTCAGACTGATCTTATGACCTTCTATCACCTCCTGCAGTTCACCACCTCTGAAACAAACAATCTTTTAAATCCTTTAAATTGTCATCTACAGCAGTAACACAGATGTCCTCAACTGGAAAATATTCTGTCATGTTTGAATGATAGAAGCAACAGTCGGGTAATGACCCATCTCACTGTCAGTTTGAAATGTTATGTCTTCTTATGTACACCTATTCTTTTATTTCATGGGTTTCAATGTAATTTAGTCTATAACAACCATTTCCATGTCTTCCAAGAGTTTGCTTGGACTAAACAGCTGGTAAAAGCTGGATGATATTTAGAAAAACACATCAAACCTTCTCCAAACACATCATACTCAGCAGACCCATTGTCCTGTAAAGGTCACCTGCCTTCAACTCTTTAACACTTTCCAGAACTAAATGACTAAATGTTGCTAAATACTGTCTAAGCATTTAGGAAGGTCTTCAGAGGGTCCAGGGGGTCCAGTGGAACCAAACAAGAGCTCTCTGGATCTTCTCTTGCACATTGTAAATACACAAGTGTTCCTTTATTCCGACCCAAAAGTATCTTATAAATACAAATGTACGAGCTTACGTGAGACGCTGTTGTTCAGGTCGGCGGTCTGCAGTTCAGTTCTCCGTTTCTTTTCACCCTCGGGACAGGAGGAATCTCCAATGGAAGCAGACCGTTTCTGACAGCTGTCAAAAATGGGAATAGTGGTATACATGTCTACTGGGCGTTAGCAACGCCTAAGAAAGGCTGCGTTCACTTCTACTTTCAGTTTGCTCTGACAGTTGAAGATTGAATGAACACTGAGCAAAAAATATAAAGTTATTTACGTTCTAACAAGCTCGTTTAGTTGGAGAAAAGTGTATTTGATCTAAGTGTTTAGTGGCTTTTCCTCATTGTGAATTTATGTTAAAAATAAAAGTGCCAAATCAGGAATATAAACTCATAGAATAGAACAAAAGTTCTCCATTTATGCTCCAAATACAGTCGTCTGGTCTCTGAAACTGATCATTAAATAGCACAGAGGTCACGCGTATTCAAAGCTTATTTCAACCATTTAGAAATGAATGATATTGTTGTCTATGGGTTTATTAGAACCAGGAGCCTTAAAAATAGACTTTTTAATGAATTTTCATGACATGTGGTGGAACAGTGTGGCAGACAAGCTGCACAGACCTGCCATGTCTTACCCATCCGTATCTAAATGGAGAGCTGGAGCACTCTGCAATGATGGATATTGTTGGGAAACTTTAAAATATATGCCTAGGAATTTTTGTGAGATGATGTTAACCCATGTAGGAGAAATGACCAGTTAAAACACAAGCAATTTTCAGTTTTAAAAGATTTATCACACTAAAATTAACATGGGAGTTAATGGGAGCGAACGCCTGACATGTTAGTGCACCGTTTCATTTTAAGGACCTGATGAATTTCATTTTTCACGATAGTAGAGGCTAATACCTACAAAATGATGTTTTGTGTGGTTGTGAAATGTTCTAAGGCAGAGTTATGTGGTTCAGAAAACCTTACTTTAAAGGTGAGCCTTGAGGTCTGATACCGAAGTTTAAAGGGTGCCACACAAACACATCATCACGCTTTAGTTTTCTTACATTTTCTCTGAACTTCTGAAGTCTATTATTCATGTTTGGAGTGGTCACTCTTCAGGGACACACAGCTGGACACTGTGGACTCTGCTCTGTCCTCGTCCATCCTGAGGAAACATCAGAAATAGTGATGAGACTGTGATGAAGGTAAATAATCTGTAGAGGTTGGAGCTAAATAATCCCAATTCACTGCATTTTTATCAAACAGGAACATTTCTAATCCATTCTGAATAACAACTGAATCAATAAATCAATGATGTCTCTGTATCATTTTCATGTTTTCAGAGTTGAAGCTGCTTTTTTTAACTGTTCCCTGCAGTGAGAAAAGAACTGGCACCTTTTCCAGCCCCTCATCCTGCAGCACTGAATGTGCTCTAAAGTTCTTTCCAGAGCAAACGTCTCTGCACTTGCAGCAACATGTTGTAGTCATGGATCCGTGAGGAGAACCGGATACAGGAAACGCCCCCACTTTGATCCCACAAAACCAACGGTGGTCCGGCAACGACGGGGACGCTGGTCCATTGGGCCCGACAACACTGGTTTTCCACAGGCCAACATGGTGAAAGGACTGTGCACCGTTTCATTTTAAGGACCTGATGAATTTCATTTTTCACGATAGTAGAGGCTAATACCCACAAAATGATGTTTTGTGTGGTTGTGAAATGTTCTAAGGCAGAGTTGTGGTTCAGAAAACCTTACTTTAAAGGTGAGCCTTGAGGTCCAATACTGATGTTTATAGGGTGGTCTTTGGACCTGTCGCTGTTCATGGAGACACAGCTGGCACTACGGACTTTGCTCTCTCTTCCTCTTCCATCACACATTCGCTCATTTTTAAACGTGAGTCTAAACGGTTAAGCAGGAACAGTCTGCTGACACAGAAAAGAAGATTAAGAACATGATTCTCAGCATGAAGACAAGCAGAGGTCTGTCCAATGACGTATTGTCGGCTCATTCACATCAAAATCTATAATATGATGTCACCCTCTACATCATACAGGCCACATATATATTGGGAAAAAGTTTTGGGACATCTTAAAAGTTTACACCATGTTAAATATAAAATAGTTGTGTTAAAAATGTTTCTCCTGGGTGTTTCAAAAGGTGCGGTGGCATTAGACGGACGCACACAAATACAAATTAAATCATTTTTGATCTGGTTATGGTTTACAAGAAAACCTAAATTCTTTCAAGATGTCAGTTCTCAACATTAAATTCAACAAATAAGATGAGAATGCATTCAAAACTAAACAGAAATACGTCATCACATCATCAAAGTGGGTCAAATGCAGCATCATCTTCTGTCATCTCAGACAGGACTCCAAGAAGAGGATCTTCATTTTCAACAACGCACCTTGACATCTCATCATGGCTCGTCTGTCAGATTACAAGCAGCTTTTTTGATCAGGCGCATCATGTTTCTCCCGAACACATGATGGTGCTGGAAAAAACATTTGTAGCCTGACCTAGAGGTCAAAACTCTGCATGGCGTGCACAACTACTAGTTGCAGCTGGTGGTTGTGGCGGAGGAGATCCCAAACATATCTAGCAAGCTTGTTTTGGAGCAGAGCTTGTCCACCACCTCTGACCCCACTCATCACAGAAGTCCCACCATATCCATGGCCAGGTGTGTTGGCAGCATTGGAGCCAGCCTCAGGAAAAAGGTGTGTCAATATCTCAGAAGTGATGCATCAAGTTGACACAACCCAACAGAAGTCAAGCAACCCAACATGCTGAATAGAATAGATGACACACAGCAAAGGGCAAAAAACACCCAATTCTGCTCGGACTAATCTGATCTGACCACATGTACAGGACCAAAAATATCAAAACACCATGGGTTTAGGTTTCCTTTCGTTTTCTTGACTGCTTCATTCAAAACAGAACACATTTCATAAATCCATAATAACAAATTCATATTCCACAAAGACCCAGTTGTTAAAACAATAAAATGGAATGCCTTGATCTCTCCCTCTTTACATACTCTCCTTTTTTAAATAAAGGATTGATTGTCCCCCTGGTGGAGGGACAAAGAGAGGAGGCTACAACTGTCGCGTTTGTGTCCTCTTTCCGTGGATTTTTCCACTAACTGCTAATCATATCGTCGACTTATTGTGAGTATTAAAATGTGCTTCCTCAACCTCTAAAATGTTGGCTCAGGGTTAGCGGAAAACGCAGTTAGAGGAAACACGGTACAAGGTTTGATCATCCGTCACAACATTCCCGTCGACCAGCCGCAATGTGCGTCCGAAACACGCGCACGCTCATTGCGAACACGCAGCTTATTAAGCCGCATCTCGCAGCGGAACATTGATTCGAGACGACAGCAGTGAAAGAACCAAATGCTACCTGAATATTAGAGGTTTTCCATCAGGGCTCGGTCACTCAAGATGGAGCCCGAAGTTGAGAACTTTCACTTTCGCTTCTTCTTCCTCTACACGTCACGTGTTCGTGGTTGGATCGCGTCATATCCAGCACAAGCGCCTCTCTTCAGAACAATTTGGTCCACGTTTTAACTGAAATACTGGGAAACAACTGGAGTTCGTCTGACAGATGTTCATTTTTGGGTGCGGAATCAAACTGTGTCAACTGTGTTTTTATTAGATTGCAATAAATCCTATAACATTGAACAGACTGACTAAAGTCAAATGAGCTGTGGTTCCCACCGATAGCCGTCATTCTGATGGGTTTTTGCTGGCTGCAGCTGAAATATTCCAATGCTCCATGTCACAGAGACAGTAAATACTAAACCCTAAAGATTCTGAAGGCATGATGTAAAATAGTAACGTATAATACAGACATTTGAAGAGACAATTAAGAGAATGTTTCCATGCTTATAAGAGCGGCCGAGGAGCCATTTAGAACTTTATAAAGATGCTTGTGTGATACCAGGAACTAATTTAACTTCAAGGCGAAGCTGCTTCTGCTTTGTCGACCATCGACTGATCTCCTGAAAGTCCACCAGCGCTTTTTAAAAACTGAATTTTTCATCTATGGAGGGAGTAGACGGCAGATGTTTCCACAGATGCTCTTCACCAGTGGTCAGTGAGTGATGCAGCAGATGAGCGGGAGTTGACTGGCTTCAACCAGCTACTGTCTCCACCTCAGGTCCAGTTCTCTGAGATGGGAGGGATTGGACCTCAGCGCCGAGGCCAGAGAGCCACAGCTGAGCTCTGATAAGCTGCAGTCCCATAATCTAAATAAAGAAGGGAAACTTTTATAAGGTTATAAGTGAAACCAGTATTAATCTGAAAGGATAATCAAAGGCATGATCTGTAAATATTTAATTTAGTTACAGGTTAAAAAAATGAGAGTAATATGTAATTACCACAATTCCAACCTCTCAGGTTTGCACTGTTCCAAAGGAGAATATATATTGTTCTGGCCCTCACTCTTCCCAGGTTCTCCCACCTCTTTCCCTCCCATCTCATCATGGAGATCCATCTCACCTGTGGCTCATCTTTAAAGGCACAACCTGTCTGAGATGACTTCCTGTCTCCCTCACCATCTCCCTCCTCGTTGGCTGGTGTCTACCAGGCACCCTCACCTAGTTTTGTCTAATTTTGGTTACCATCTGTCGGCTTTTTCATTGTCCTTAAATCAATTTATCATGAATAAGTGGTCCCCGTGTGGCCCTCCCTCCTGAAGGAACTGGGCACAACACACACACTCAGAAAGTGTGAGGACCCTCGGATGGAATAATGGACATTTTTGAGAATGGTGTTTACCTCAGAGTTTCCAGTTGGCAGTTTGGAAAGTGGAGAAAACCACAGAGCAGCTTCACTCCTGGATCCTGCAGCTGGTTCCAACTCAGGTCCAGTTTTCTGAGATGGGAGGGATTGGACCTCAGCGCCGAGGCCAGAGAGCCACAGCTGATCTCTGATAAACTGCAGTATTCTAATCTGAAAAATGCAGGATGAGGTTATACGGTGCAGGTCTGCATGTTATCTGCGTCAGTACTAAACCTACGTTAGTTCTTAGTTGGGTCAAACCTGAATTCACGATATTCCAAGGAATTTTTTTAATGTGGTGCATCACAGCAGTGTTGAGAACAGCCTCACTTCACCATCTTAGCAGCTGGTATATAGGTAGAAAAATGAAGACTGACCTGAGCCCCTCCAGTTTACAGTTTGGACTCTCCAGTCCAGAACAGAGCCGCTTCACTCCTGAATCCTGCAACGTGTTGGAGCTCAGGTCCAGAACCCTCAGATGGGAGAGGTTGGACTTCAGAGCTGAGGCCACAGAATCACAGCTGGTCTCTGATAAACTGCAGCCCAATAGGCTAAAATAACAATTATTTTGAGAGAAGACAAATAAAATCACATGTAGCAGAGCGGCTTATCTGCCGTATGTTCCATTTTGGGTTCTTTCAGGGCGGTTGGACAAGATCTACACCGTATGTAAAGTGTGTGTGGGTCAAAATACCTTCCAAGTTTGTGAGACCACATTTCTCAATAGCACTCAACTCTTGTCAGGAGTTGGGACAAAGCGACCCACTCCTGACAGCTTGTGGGCGATGCTGCAGCGACCCTGCAATCCCTACACTCTCTGGTGAAACCAATCAAAGGTTTTAGACACTGCTGGATGCTGGAAGGGTGGCTATAGTCTGGACGCATCGTTCCCCTGACTGCACATTTCTCCAACAATGATTGGCAGCTGGTGTCACTTGTTCTCCAGGTGAGAGAAGGAAAGAGAGCCCCCCCACAGTGTGTTTGATTGCCCCACTGCAAGCTCAATGCTGCCAGAAAACATTGCAGGAGCATCAATTCCCATCAGGGCATCAACAAGGACCTCAGGAAAAGGTGCAGCTGCGACCTACTAGAGACAAGCACACTGAGCTGAGATTCAAAGCCCTCTCCTCCCAAGAGAAGAGCTTGTTTGTTGGAGGCTCTTCTGGGCGATACCTGGTGCCACAGCTCCAGCTCAGCCCGTCTCTGGAGCTGAGGTGGAGCTTAGCAAGTTTCATGGTTCTCCACCACTTCCTCTCGCTGAGGACCTTCTCAGCTGGTGGTTTCTGCTCCACCTTCCAAGTTGAGCAGGTGATACTTCTGCATTCCTGCCACCAGTGTCTCTGCAGAAAGAGTCTTCTCTACTGTTTTATATTAGACTATAGAAAATTAGGATTTTTGGTTGATGTCTTAGATGTTGTTGACGAAGAGCAGGTTTTTCTTTAATAACATAGAAAGATTCGATGAGAAGAGCAAATGTATTATTTTATGAGCTACTTCCACTACTATTATATACACATACTTCCATATTGTCTTAGATTGCAAGCTGCATTTATTGCATCGTTCATAGAAAGTCATATTTGTGAGGAGAAAAACTCAAATAAGGTGTTTGGGTGGTTTGTGGCCAGCCTAAAATAAAACAAGACAAATCTACAACTGATACTTCCTTTCTAGTCATTGATGACCATCCTCACATGGGACAGATTTCCACAACCAATTAATACTGCAAATCTGTCCTGTGTGGTCTTTTTTCAGAG
>NW_026622237.1:0-11396 GCF_003711565.1 Takifugu flavidus
TTGTGTGTGGAGAAAGTTTGGGCTGTAAGAAGGAACTGCTCATAGTAAATTATAATCCTGGCAGAAGATCAAATAGATAGAGAGAGAAACTTGAAGGGATAGGAGAGAGTGAGGGTGCAAATATATGGTGTGCTAATTTTAACAGGCACTGCATGGTATGGGGAAGTGATCGGATCCTAATGGGCAGATCATTTTAATGTGAAAACAGGTGAAGAGTCAGTGCTGGATTTGACATTGGTGTCGAGCAGCATTGCAGCTTGGTGTGATTGGAGAGGAACAGAGAGGAACGATAGGGAGTAATCATTATCCAGTATGGTGCAAGATAAATATTGCCTTTCTGCAAACAGGACAGAGAAGTGGAAGCACGTGGATCATTAATAAAGCAGGGAGACATTTATGGAAGAAAGTGATAGGCAGTTAAGTCAAATCAATGAGGAACTGAGTATAGAGATACTTGATTATAAAGTAAAACAAAGTATCTTAGCATCTGCATTAAAATCTATTCCAAAGAACATAGGTAATGGGAGGAAGAAGGTGATGCCAATGGTGGAATGGGAAGTGTAAGGAGGCAGTAGGGAACACAAATAAGGCAAACCATAGAACCAGTAGTCTCTTTAGAAGATGAAGTCAGGAAGGCTCAAGTCAATAATGAGATTGTAGGTGGAGTTATACATGTGTATGATATGTTGTGGCTGGAGGGGCTGCTGATAAAAGTGAAGTTAATGGGGATAGCAAGGAAAGTATTTACTGGGTTAGGGATTTTTTAAGTGATGGTCCATCCAGGTGAGGACAGGAGCAGAATTATCAAGATTACATCGTCGACAATGGTACACCACACAGGGGAGTGTGGACAGTCCACACTTTTTTTCAATTATGATAAATGATGTATTCTCAAATATTCCAGAAGGTTAGGGGAGGACACTATTTGCAAATGATGGAGCACTTTGGAAAAGAGGAAGGAACCAGTATATTGCAATGCAGGAGGGAATAAATAAAGTTGAAAGATGGGGAATTAAATGGGGCTTTAAGTTCTCATCTGAAAAAAACAAAGGTGATGTTTTTTTTGTGAGAGGTTAGGAGAGACTCATTTAAAGATGTATGGGAGTGTATTAGAAAGGGTTGAGTTTTTGCTTCCTTGGCATTTATTTTGATTAGTAGCTGAGCTGAAGGAACAGATCAATTAGGTAGTAATAAATGTAAAAAAGTGTTGAATATCATGAGATGTCTTGTGGAGCTGATTTCACATCAATGAAATATGTTTATGTGGTTTTGATCAGATCTTGAATAGATTATGGGGGCGCAGTGTATGGATCAGCAGCAAAGTCGGCACTAACTGTGGTGGATATGATCCAGGCACACGCACTTCGACTGTGTCTGGAGGCAATCAAACCTCACCTGTTCTGCCCGCTCCAGGTAGGGGCAGGTCAAAAAGTCACTGTGGCTGAGGAGGAAACAGTTGGTTCTGTCAGGTTCCCAGTTTCTGGAACTCTTTTGCAGGGTTTCTCCTGCAGGGGGCGTGGTGGAGCCATGCCTCAGCCACAGGTGGTGCCGGGGACTGACGCACCTGCAGACTATTGTAATCAAGCCTCCTATTTATGGACTGTTCTCACAGTGGGCCAGCGTTGGCGTGTTTTGTCGTTTTGGAAAACCCCAGCTGAACCCTCCTGGACTTTTGTGTGACTGTTTCCTCCGTGGACAACTTTTGAACCGTATTTGGATTATTGTCTTTTCTTTATCCTTCATGGACTTCTGGTGTCGTAAGTTAACGATCCCTGTTGTGATTAAGCACCGCGTCGTGGTCTCCACGCCTCTTGTGTGAGTTCTACAAACTTTAATAAAGCTTCTTGGAACTATACGCCACTGTGTTCTGCCTGCTTTCGGGTCCTGATACAACCACTCCTAACATTACACGCCAACCAACATGGATCCGGCGGATCAGGACGCAGTGCGCCGTACATTGGAGGCTCAGGGAAGGTTGCTGGGTCAACACGACCAGCTCCTCACCGACATCTGGTCCTCCCTCCAGACTCTTAACGCCAGCGTGACGGCCCTGCTTGCCTCGGGACGAGCGGAGCTGGTTCCGCCTCCGACTCCGCGGAGGCGCCGAGTCGCGTCACAGCCGTTCTTGGCTGCACCACGGGAGCCCCACGTTCCTATCCCGGAGCGATATTCCGGTGAGGCAGGTGCGTGTGCCTCATTCTTGCTCCAGTGCTCGCTGGTTTTTGATCTCCAACCCCTCACCTACCCCAGCGACAGGGCAAAGATTGCCTTCATGGTGAACCTACTCTCTGGGAGAGCGGCGCAATGGGCCACAGCCGTATTAGAGAACCAGACCCCCGCGTCCTCTAGTTTTCCGGTTTTTACGGCTGAATTGAGACGGGTTTTTGATCATCCCATTCAGAGCAGCGAAGCGTCTTCCCAAATTCTGTCCCTGCGCCAGGGTCCCAGCTCTGTCGCTGACTATTCATTCAGTTCCGTGTCCTTGCTGCCCGAAGCGGCTGGAACGACGCGGCGCTTCGGGGAGTTTTTACACAGGGGCTTTCCGACGAGCTGAAGGACGAGTTAGCAGCGAGGGAGCAGCCGGAGACCTTGGAGGCACTCATCGGTCTGGCTACTCGATTGGACAATCGACTTCGGGAGCGACGCCGGCAGAGGACGAGCGAGCGGACGGTGAGAGCTTCTGGGAGGTTCTTCAGGCCGAGGGAGACTTCCGGGGACTCGTCTGCCTTCGTCCCTGTCCCAGCGCCTGAGGCTTCAACCTGTGAGCCAATGCAGTTGGGGCGAACACGTCTGACCCAGTTGGAACGTCGGCGCCGGCGCTCAGCTGGGTTGTGCGCCTATTGTGGCCACGCAGGCCACTTCCTCGACGACTGCCCGGTGCGGCCAAAAGATTAAGCTCGTCAACGCCGGCAGGAGTGCTGGCGAGCGGATCCTCTTCCTGCTCACCCCCTGTCCGTCTAACCCTCTCCGGCACGCTCCTTTGGGGGCAGGAGTCGGTGCCAACTACCTTCCTGGTGGATTCGGGTGCAGACGGCAACTTCATTAGCCAGGACCTGGCCCGGCAGGCTCGCCTTCCCCTCGAGACGCTGCCCGAACCGAAGACCATTCTGGGTCTCGACGGAGAGGTTCTGGCTAGGATTACCCACCGGACCCAGGCAATCACCCTCATCATTTCTGGTAATCATCGGGAACAGATCCACTTCTTCCTCATCCGCTCCTCCTCATCCCCTGGAGTTCTCGGGTCCCCGTGGCTGGCCCTACACAACCCTCAGTTTGACTGGCCAACCGGGAGGCTGGTGAGCTGGAGCGTTAACTGCCACACCAACTGTTTGCGTTCGGCGGTCACCTCCTTGTCAGGGACGTCGGCACCTGCCAGGAGATTCCCGATCTGTCCCAGGTTCCGAGGGAGTACCATGACCTAGGTGAGGTCTTCTGCAAGCAGCGGGCGCTCTCCCTTCCGCCCCATCGGCCGTATGACTGTGCCATCGATCTCCTCCCCGGGGCCACGTTACCATCGAGCCGACTCTACAACCTCTCCAGGGCGGAACGGGAGGCAATGGAGAATTATATTGGAGAGTCCCTAGCTTCTGGCCTGATCAGACCCTCCTCTTCTCCAGTTGGTGCTGGTTTTTTCTTGTGCAGAAGAAGGATGGAACCCTGCGCCCCTGTATTGATTATCGGTCCCTGAATGAAATCACAATCAAGAATAAATA
Source organism: Takifugu flavidus (assembly GCF_003711565.1). NCBI lineage: Eukaryota > Metazoa > Chordata > Actinopteri > Tetraodontiformes > Tetraodontidae > Takifugu > Takifugu flavidus. Next base: position 3,714 of record NW_026622237.1, read on the forward strand.
TCCACTGCCCTCCTCGACGCGGCCTTCGCTCCTCTACACCGGGCCCAGGTTTTTTCTAAATTAGACCTTCGGAGCGCATACCATCTTGTGCGGATTCGAGAAGGGGATGAGTGGAAAACAGCCTTCAACACCCCTTTGGGCCATTTTGAGTATCTGGTGATGCCGTTTGGACTCACCAACGCCCCCGCTGTGTTTCAGGCCCTTATCAACGACGTGCTCCGGGACATGTTAAATAAGTTCATCTTCGTGTACCTGGATGACATCCTGATCTTTTCTGAGTCTGAGGAGGAGCATGTCCAGCATGTCCGGCTCGTTCTCCAACGGCTCCTGGAGAACCGACTTTTTGTTAAAGCGGAGAAATGCGACTTCCACACCACCTCCATCTCTTTCCTGGGCTTCGTGGTGGCGCGGGGACAGCTTTCCCCAGACCCAGCCAAGGTGAGGGCGGTAATGGAATGGCCAACTCCTTCCTCCCGTAGGCAGTTGCAGCAGTTCCTGGGCTTCGCTAATTTCTACCTACTCCCGTCGCTTCATCCGCGACTACAGCAAGGTGGCCGCCCCGCTCACCACTCACTTCCACCCTACTTAGCTTCCGTTGGACTCCCGAGGCCGAAACTGCTTTCGACAGACTGAAGGTCCTGTTCTCATCATCACCTATTCTCACTCACCCCGACCCCAGTCGGCAGTTCGTGGTTGAGGTGGACGCTTCAGATGTGGGAGTTGGGCCGTCCTGTCCCAAAGGAGCGGGGAGGACCAGAAGCTCCATCCGTGTGCCTTTTTTAGTCACCGGCTCTCACCCGCAGAACGGAATTATGACGTGGGAAATAAGGAGCTCCTGGCCGTGGTCCTGGCGCTCCAGGAGTGGAGGCATTGGCTGGAGGGCGCCACTCAGCCATTTATCGTATGGACAGACCACAAGAACCTCACGTACCTCCGAAACGCCAAGAGACTTAATTCCCGGCAGGCTCGGTGGGCTCTATTCTTAGGGAGGTTTCGGTTCACTCTTACTTACCGCCCTGGATCACGTAACCTGAAACCTGACGCCCTTTCCCGTCAGTTTGCCTCCGAGCCTGGTGAGATGGACCCGGACCCCATATTACCCCTCTCCTGCATCCTGGGGGCTGCATCCTGGCAGGTGGAGGAGAGGGTCCGCGAGGCCCAGCAATCTGCTCCGGATCCTGGGGGATGTCCTCCAAACCGGTTGTTCGTCCCGGGGGCAGTGCGCTCTGAGGTGCTGCACTGGGCCCATTCATCAAGATTAACCTGTCATCCAGGAGTCAACCGCTCGTTACACTTCCTCCGGCAGCGTTTCTGGTGGCCCTCCATGGCCCGGGACACCAAGACTACATAGCTGCCTGCCCGGTTTGTTCTAGGGGGAAGGCCTCCCATCAGCCACCGGCAGGACTCCTTCAGCCCCTGGAAATTCCTCGACGACCGTGGTCACATATAGCAGTGGACTTCATCACTGGCCTCCCTCCTTCCCAGGGTCATGAAGTCGTTCTCACCGTGGTCGATCGGTTCTCTAAGTCGGCCCACTTTATTCCCCTACCCAAGCTCCCATCGGCAGCTGAGACTGGAGAGCTCTTGGTCCAGCATGTGTTCCGCCTCCACGGATTACCTACGGACATAGTTTCGGATCGGGGTCCACAGTTCTGCTCACAGGTTTGGAGGTCCTTTTGCTCGGCGCTGGGAGCCTCGGTCAGTCTTACGTCTGGGTACCATCCACAGGCCAACGGGCAGGCCGAGAGAACCAACCAGAGCCTGGAGGACGCCCTAAGGTGTGTGGCAGCCCAAGACCCATCCTCCTGGAGCACCTACCTGCCATGGGTGGAGTATGCCCACAACTCCTTGGTTTCTGCCTCCACTGGTCTGTCTCCCTTCATGGCTTCCCTGGGCTACCAGCCTCCATTGTTCGAGGGGCAGGAGGAGGAGGTTGCTGTACCGTCAGTGCAGGCGAACATTCGCCGTTGCAGGAGGGTGTGGAGGCAGGTCCGTTCGGCTCTACTGCGGACTTCTCGTCGATCCCAGCTGCAGGCCAATCGACACCGGACGCCAGCCCCCTCCTATCAACCAGGTCAGAAGGTCTGGTTGTCCACCAAGGACCTGCCACTCCAGGTCGAGTCTCGGAAGCTGGCTCCTCGCTTCGTGGGTCCCTTTGAGGTGGATCGGATGGTGAACCCCGCAGCCGTCCGCCTGAAGCTTCCCCCAGCGTTGAGGATACACCCCACCTTCCACGTTTCCAAAGTAAAGCCCGTTGCAGAGTCGGATCTGGTTCCCCCATCTGACCCTCCACCTCCTCCCCGCATTGTGGACGGAGGCCCTGCCTATACGGTCCGGAGTATCATGGATGTCCGCCGACGAGGTCGTGGCTTCCAGTTCCTAGTCGACTGGGAGGGGTATGGTCCGGAGGAGCGATCATGGGTTCCCCGCCGGTTCATCTTAGATACCAGCCTCCTCCGCGATTTCTACCACCGTGCCCACCCGGAGAAGCCTGGAAGGACGCCAGGAGGCGCCCCTTGAGGGGGGGGTAATGTCAGGTTCCCAGTTTCTGGGAACTCTTTTGCAGGGTTTCTCCTGCAGGGGGCGTGGTGGAGCCATGCCTCAGCCACAGGTGGTGCCGGGGACTGACGCACCTGCAGACTATTGTAATCAAGCCTCCTATTTATGGACTGTTCTCACAGTGGGCCAGCGTTGGCGTGTTTTGTCGTTTTGGAAAACCCCAGCTGAACCCTCCTGGACTTTTGTGTGACTGTTTCCTCCGTGGACAACTTTTGAACCGTATTTGGATTATTGTCTTTTCTTTATCCTTCATGGACTTCTGGTGTCGTAAGTTAACGATCCCTGTTGTGATTAAGCACCGCGTCGTGGTCTCCACGCCTCTTGTGTGAGTTCTACAAACTTTAATAAAGCTTCTTGGAACTATACGCCACTGTGTTCTGCCTGCTTTCGGGTCCTGATACAACCACTCCTAACAGGTTCCTAATTATTGTATCAATTAAAGAGGTCAGAGGTACAATCACCCCACACCCCACAAAAGGGGTTCTATTAGTGAGTTGGGAGGAGGAGAGGGCACAGAAGGAGAGTTTTAGGTGGAAGGGCGAGGATGGCAACAAATATGGGGGTGGGTGATAAGGTGATAACTTCTCAAAGTCAAGCGCCGCAAGAGAGCTCTGATATTAAAAGCGAGTTCTACTCTATTCTGGACAGCAGATATGAGGACTGGATCCAGATATATACCGATGGTCAAAGGACACACACGCATGCAACTGGCGTTGCATTTATAGTACCTTCTGGAAACTTTGAATATAGTAAAAGAGCATCAAATTACATCAGTTTATTTGCTACTGGGTTGTTGCACTACACATGACAGTTCAGTGGGGGTTCCAGAACATCAAGAAGGCCCTAATTTGTAGTGACTCAGCAAGACTCACCATAACAAGCCTTAGAACAGGAGCATCACAAAATCATCAAGATTTAGTAATAAATATAATAACAGTGTAGGGAAATGTTCAGGCTTTGTGTTGCATTTCTGTGGACCCAAGCTCACATGGGGATCTTGGGGAATGAGAGGGCAGATAAAGTGGCAAAAGAAGCAATGAAGAGGAGCATTTTTGAAGAGGAATTAAAGTGTCAGTCAGAAGGCAACAGTATGGAGAAAGAAAGGAAAAAAAAAGCAAATGAGAAGTGACAACAGAATTGGGAAGCTTAAGGCAAGGGTAGGCATCTTGTTTTCAGTACAAAGGAGGGTCAACTCACTGAGGAGAAGGGGAAATAACAGGAAAGAGCAGGTTATAATAACAAGGTTGAGAATCGGGCACTGTAACTTAAACTGGTGTTTTTCAACCTTTTTTGAGCCAAGGCACACTTTTTTCATTCAAGAAATCTCTAGGCACACCACCAGCAAAAATGTAAAAATGAATCTCTGTAGCGTATATTAATGATATAAAGTCGTTCTCAATCAAATAAATACATTTTAGAATATTTTACTCACTCGATGTGACACCTGGTCCTGTTTGGATGAACATAAAGCTGATATAGTGGCAGGAATCGAAAGACTACACAAATCCTACTCTTCCTCAACAGCTCTGTCCTGTTTTTGCTTTTTATAGTAGTCAGGCTTGAAAAGCTCACCTCACAGAGATATGTTGTGGAAAATGGGAGCAATGTCAAAACAGCTTTCCAGAATAGGGCACTCATTGGCAGCACCAACTGATGCTGAGGTGTATGGGTCCCTCACCCAGTCAAGGGATTTGATGGATGCTGAAGAAACATAAAATGACATCTTCTCCTCAGGTGTTAAGGTTTTTTTTCGGTGTCCACATGTTGTTTCAAGAGTTGCACCTTTAAATGGAATCCATTTATTTTATCTTTGCTTGGAAGCAGGTTTTCATTTTGGCCTTGCATACGTTGCTCAGTTCATTCAGATGATGAAAATATCTGCCATCGGTTGCCATCAATTTTGCGTAATCGGACCTCTCATTTGTCAAAAAGACGGGCCAGTGCCTTGCCACGGGACAACCACCGGACCTCCGTATGAAACAGTAAGGCTTTATGTTCCATGCCCAATTCCTCACATAATGATGCAAATGTCCAACTTTTCACAGGTTGTGATTGAACAAAGTTCACCGTGCGCACATCATCTAACACAGGAACTAAGTTTGCTTGTAAAGTTTTGGCTAAGAGAGCCCCACGGTGTAAGAAACAGTGCGTAACAATCACATTGGGGTTTCTTTCTATCACTCTGCTTACAAAGCCTTGGGTCATCCGAATATGGCTGCTGCCCCATCAGTGCAGACGCTCATGCAGTTTTCCCATTTAAGTCCTCCTTGTTAAAAATATTCAGATGTGACCTGAAAAATTTCCTCTCCTGTTGTTTTTTTTTTTTTTTTTTTTTTTTGGCAATGACTTGCAAAAGAGGAAGTTTTCTCTTATTGCATCTCTATTTATAAAACAGCAAATTTACAAGAGCTGGGCATGTCCACTAACATTAGTAGACAAGTTGCAATGCTAACTTATTACTAATACGGATCTTTTCAAAAACTACACTTTTGATGTCTGCAGACATGTCACCAATACATCTAGAAAAGGTTATCTGGGAGAGGGACTTTGGATTTATTTATTTATTTTGCCGCTTCAGGTCTGAACATATCATTTACAATGGCTGAAGTCTTGGTGTCCCTGCCACAGTGCGACTTTTTAAATTTGGCTACAAGTTCATCAACTTGATAGCTACCTTTAAGGGCAGTTTCATTTACCTTTTGTGGTTTTTCTCATCAGTGTTGCATGCTTCTCTGTGTGTGCACAATGACGAACAAAATAGTCTGCCTTCTTGTTCTGAAGTGAAGGGTGTTTCATTTGGAGATGCCACTTAAACTTTCTTGGAACCACAGACCTGTTGCATAGCTTTTCCACAAACAACAATCACAACTGAGTCGGGATTGTTGCATCCCCAATGAAAGTAAATCCAAATGAAAGATAGCTTTCACTATATTGGCTTATGCTAGAGACTTTCCACCACGATAAACCATCTTTGTTTTTTTTTTACTTCCACTCATACTTGGGTCTTCATCTGGTCAGAATTTTGTCCAGGGTCCAGTTCTGGGTTAGAATCATTTTTTCTTTTCAAAGAAATCTCCATTACCTGTCCTCCATCACTGTCTAGCTTCGCAAGGCACATGCCACTGTCACCGCCACCTGACACATCACTATTTAAAGTAACTGGCTACCTGTTGCCACCTACTGATATGGAAGTGTATTACACAATTAGTCTGCTGATTATTGGACAGCACAGATACTTGGCAACAGCACATTATTTGCAGATTCTTTTTTTAAGTTTTTTTTACAATTATGTGAAATTGGATGATTTCCCACAGCACCCCTGACACTACGCCGCGGCACAGTATGAAAACAGTACATTATACATTGTGGGGAAACATCCGAGTGGGTTATGTGAGTAGCGTCATGAACCAGAAACAACATAACACACGTTATTAATATGCGGGCAGTATAGAGAGGAGAGAAAGCTGATGATGGATGGACTTGGGAAAATGTGAAGGTAATATAAAAGCTCTACTCAGCCAATTAGCAACAAACACAAGGTTTGCAGGCTGGTGACCATCCAGGCAGTTGGCTAACAAATTAAGTTGTGACCAGTGTACCAGCTTGGCTCCTCCACCAGGATCACCAGCTAAGAGCAAAACACAAGAGTGAGCATCTACCTCCAGGAATGATAACACCAAATCAGTCTAGACTAACTCAGCTAAGCAAATAATAATGATAAGTTTGGTACTCAGGTTATGGTTCATTTGGCTCTGGTACATTAAGTTAATAATAATTAGGTTTGAATCCATATAATCACTATGGGATGCTTATCTCATTAGCTGTTAAGGTCACATGTGACACATGCTTGTGACTTCAACCAGCATGGCCTAAGGAAGTTCATGAGGTGCACGGTTAGGGGAAGGTTGGTTAGTATAGCATGCAAGCCATCTTTGTCAACCTTCTTTCTTTTGTTGCTCTTCTTTATTCCAGGCTGCAAGGCCTCAGCAGGCATTTACACCCCCTCTCCCCACACACACATGAACACACCTTTATAGTAGCAGTGTACTTTCTAACATACCTGCTGGCTGTTAAATGTTGCACAAGAGTGAATTTTGCCAACCTCGACACTCTCATGAACTCCAATTTCTTTCAACCTTCACTAGTTGTTGATGAGGTTATTTTGGTTCTAGTTGCATAGTTATAAGAGTGCTAAATACACAACCTAGTGTATTTTCACACCGACTGAACAGGTTGGCTGTCCTTTCCCTTCTCAAAAGCGTGCTAAGAAAATAATCGAACATACTTGAATCCAATTATTTATTGGCCTTCCCAGATGCTCATGTTTTCCTGTTCTGAAGACAATTCAGTTATCACAGGATGCTGCTAAATATGCTTTGAACTATGCAAAATTGTAGTTGGATCTTCTCTACTCTTAATTTCATCACTTCGGTTTTTGTCTTTGACACATTAAGATTAGTGGTATGGAGTCCAATAAAGAGAGAACAGGAGAGGAGCCAGATGTGCAGTAAATGTTCTAATACCCTAATTAAAACCATGGGGTGTCATCAGCATCTCTCCACCCTCTTTATTCAATGAGATAACTTATTCAGTATAAGCCTGTGGATGGAGCCTTGCTATGACTGCCTACACACACATAATATACTTTCTCTTATATTTTAATGTTTGATACATTGCTCTGACCAGTTACATGTTGTTCTGCATACTGAAATATCAGTGCAGAACCTCTCATCACATTGTTCATCTCAGCCGCACTGCCTCCCCCACTGTTAACCCCTGTGCATAAAGCATCATCCCAGTCCCTAATGATGTGGAAGATTCATCTCAACACTCAAAATAACCCTTTATTTAATGAGCAGTTGGCATATTTTGGACCTATAATACTCTGTCATGTTGTCACCTTGTCGAGTGGGACTCTTAGTTCCATGACGCAAAGTCCTGCTGTGCACTGCCTCTGTGGATGCTCAGAGTACTGGTGGAAATCTGATACTGTTAGGAAACAGCAGGAGGAGAATGTGAAAAATTAGAGGACATTGGACTTGATTAGGTTTGAATTACCCTCACAGAGACTCACGGCAGGCATATGAGATCGGCTCCATGTAGAAGAAAACAAAACTATATACT
>NW_026622238.1:0-10559 GCF_003711565.1 Takifugu flavidus
ACACACTCAGAAAGTGTGAGGACCCTCGGATGGAATAATGGACATTTTTGAGAATGGTGTTTACCTCAGAGTTTCCAGTCGGCAGTTTGGAAAGTGGAGAAAACCACAGAGCAGCTTCACTCCTGAATCCTTCAGCTGGTTCCAACTCAGGTCCAGTTCTCTGAGATGGGAGGGATTGGACCTCAGCGCCGAGGCCAGAGAGTCACAGCTGATCTCTGATAAACTGCAGTGGTTCTAATCTGAAAAATGCAGGATGAGGTTATACGGTGCAGGTCTGCATGTTATCTGCGTCAGTACTAAACCTACGTTAGTTCTTAGTTGGGTCAGACCTGAATTCACGATATTCCAAGGAATTTTTTTAATGTGGTGCATCACAGCAGTGTTGAGAACAGCCTCACTTCACCATCTTAGCAGCTGGTATATAGGTAGAAAAATGAAGACTGACCTGAGCCTCTCCAGTTTACAGTTTGGACTCTCCAGTCCAGAACAGAGCCGCTTCACTCCTGAATCCTGCAACGGTTGGAGCTCAGGTCCAGAACCCTCAGATGGGAGAGGTTGGACTTCAGAGCTGAGGCCACAGAATCACAGCTGGTCTCTGATAAACTGCAGCAACTAGGCTAAAATAACAATTATTTTGAGAGAAGACAAATAAAAATCAACATGTACCAGAGCAAAACACAGCTTACAAGCAACAAACCTCTGGTCCTGCACCGGCTTATCTGCCGTATGTTCCTATTTTGGGTTCTTTCAGGGTGGTTGGACAAGATCTACAGCGTATGTAAAGTGTGTGTAGGTCAAAATACCTTCCAAGTTTGTGAGACCACATTTCTCAATAGCACTCAACTCTTGTCAGGAGTTGGGACAAAGCGACCCACTCCTGATAGCTTGTGGGCGATGCTGCAGCGACCCTGCAATCCCTACACTCTCTGGTGAAACCAAATCAAAGGTTTTAGACACTGCTGGATGCTGGAAGGGTGGCTATAGTCTGGACGCATCGTTCCCCTGACTGCACATTTCTCCAACAATGATTGGCAGCTGGTGTCACTTGTTCTCCAGATGAGAGAAGGAAAGAGAGCCCCCCCACAGTGTGTTTGATTGCCCCACTGCAAGCTCAATGCTGCCAGAAAACATTGCAGGAGCATCAATTCCCCTCAGGGCATCAACAAGGAGCTCAGGAAAAGGTGCAGCTGCCACCTACTAGAGACAAGCACACTGAGCTGAGATTCAAAGCCCTCTCCTCCCAAGAGAAGAGCTTGTTTGTTGGAGGCTCTTCTGGGCGATACCTGGTGCCACAGCTCCAGCTCAGCCCGTCTCTGGAGCTGAGGTGGAGCTTAGCAAGTTTCATGGTTCTCCACCACTTCCTCTCGCTGAGGACCTTCTCAGCTGGTGGTTTCTGCTCCACCTTCCAAGTTGAGCAGGTGATACTTCTGCATTCCTGCCACCAGTGTCTCTGCAGAAAGAGTCTTCTCTACTGTTTTATATTAGATTATAGAAAATTAGGATTTTTGGTTGATGTCTTAGATGTTGTTGACTAAGAGCAGGTTTTTCTTTAATAACATAGAGAGATTCGATGAGAAGAGCAAATGTATTATTTTATGAGCTACTTCCACTACTATTATATACACACTTCCATATTGTCTTAGATTGCAAGCTGCATTTATTGCATCGTTCATAGAAAGTCATATTTGTGAGGAGAAAAACTCCAATAAGGTCATTTTCTTTAATGACCATTACAAAAGAAGGAGGCGATGAACAAACAGATTTATCTAAAATGTGTGAAAACTTATGGATGGAAACCTTTTTAAAATGGTTGCATTGTGTAGAATCGGTGTAGAATCAACTTGTTGACTTCTGATTTGGACTCCAATGGAAGTGAGGTGCAACAATTGTGGATGCTGAAAGCTTCAGATCTTCATGAAGGTTTCTGTGGTTGGACTGACCTGCTGCCCCTTTAAGAGGGAGGCAGGTTTGGGCTTCTGGCTGGAATGAAGCCACCTCAGATGAGAATGACTGCAGGCTTTCGGTACCAAGGTTTAACAGGGTGCTCACTTCACACTTGGGCTTTTCTCTTTTTTGGGATGGCTTTTCTCAGGAGAGAAGGGGCATGGCACACTGCAGCAGCTTTCTTTTTGGGGTTTCTAGTTTTCCTTCTGATCTTTAAAAGACAGGAAGAACCATTTTTGATTGGTCTGAATGTTTGGGCGGTTTTGTGGCCAGCCTAAAATAAAACAAGACAAATCTACAACTGATACTTCCTTTCTAGTCATTGATGACCATCCTCACATGGGACAGATTTCCACAACCAATTTAATACTGCAAATCTGTCCTGTGTGGTCTTTTTTCTGAGAACTGTAACACTACGTTTATACAAAGATCAAACATGTAAACAGTTATTGTCTAACTAGTTACACCTGGGAAAGTACTGGATCATCTCTGACTGACCTGAGAGTCTCCAGCTTACAGAGAGGATCCTGGAGAGCACCACAGAGCAGCTTCACTCCTGGATCCTCCTCAGGATGGTTCCAACTCAGGTCCAGAACCCTCAGATGGGAGGGATTGGACCTCAGCGCCGAGGCCAGAGAGCCACAGCTGATCTCTGATAAACTGCAGTTCACCAGCCTGGAAAAGGAATAAATGGGGCAAATAAAAACACATTTCTAAATATGAAAATGAAGAGAAAAGCAGAAAATGTAAAGAAATTTAGAAAAGACCAACAGAGGCCTCCTGACCTGAGCGTCTCCAGTCTGCAGTTTGGATGCATCATTGCAGAAGACAGTAACTTTACTCCAGCATCTGTCAGGCTTTGGTTCCATCTTAAGCTCAGCTCCCGTAGATGAGAAGGGTTGACGTCATTGCTGAGGCCAACTTCCAACACTCCCAATGACTCGTTGAAAGAAAATCACCAGACAGTCTGTTGTGTATGAAACAAAAATAGTGAGTCAAACTTTGGGATTTCTCATCAACTTATCTGAGAATCTACCTCAACACAAATGTAGCTCATTTCCTGGAAAAGCTAAATTCAACACCGTAGAGCAACAGTTTGAACGACCATCAGATCTGAAATGCAACTGAATTATTCTCAACATTTGTCTTATTTTAGAACAGCTCATAATTACTCAATATTTAAAATGATTGTAGCAAATGGTTTAAAGAAGCGTGCATCTTTTTATCTGTCTATCGGCTCTTTGGATATTTTGCATTTCATCCAATTTGTACGATGGTGCGTCAAGTCTTAATTCAGCGATCCGATCGATGACATCAGAGTCTCTGGTTGCATCGATTGCCCTCAGCTTCTGTTCTATCTGCCTGTTTCCCTTCAAATCATTTTCACTGCACCTTTTGTTGCTAGTGATGAAGTTGCCACCTAACGGGTGTGGAAAGGCTCAAACAACTTTGTGGGTCACATAAAGGCTCCAAACGGAACCGCCACAAAGACCTAAAACACCCATTTAAACCAACGAGGCCGGCTGTTTTTACGTTGAACAAATGAAGCAAAATAGTCACGTGTCATTAGTTAAAATGTGTTTTTCTGTTGTTAGAATACGATGTATACAAACAAACAAAAGTTATTTAATGACATGACAGTAATTTCATGATAGTCAGTTAACTTGTGGCTCCTATTATTCCTGCCTTATGTTGGTTTGTCTGGATTGACCTTTGAACTTATATCCAGCCAGTGTTGAACATTTCTGGATGAATTGTTGTTGTTTTTAATTTATGGACGCTGCAATGGAGATAAAGAATTGAAGGAATGACCACTGGAGGGGGTATTGCTACCTGACATGATCCACTCGCTTGATTTAAACGCCGATGTCCGGCCCCAAAAATCTTTACTTACACGACCTTCCTGCAGTTCCTCACAGCTGGAATCAGGCGACGTCGTCCCTCCTCTGAGGTGTTGTACTGCAGCAGGTTCAGCTCATCCAGAACCTCCTCTGACATCTGCAGCAGGTAGGCCAGAGCTGAACAGTGGATCACTGACAGTCTCCTCTCTGATATCTCCCCTGACTTCAGGAACTCTTGGATCTCCTGATGGACTGACTGATCCTTCATCTCCATCAGACAGTGGAAGATGTTGATGCTTCTGTCTGGGGAGACTTATTACTGTTCCTCTCCTTCAGGTTGTTGAGGACCTTCTGGATGGTTTCTGGGTGGCTCTCCGTCTGATCCAACAGTCCACCCAAGATCCTCTGATTGGACTCCAGAGAGAGACCATGAAGGAAGCGAACAAACAAGTCCAGGTGGCCATTTTTACATTGAGAGATTTCATTAGTGCTCTCATGAGGAAGTCATCAAGAGATTTGACTGGATCGTTATTAAACAACCCAACAAACAGGAAAAGGGGTTTGGTTGCAAATATTTTAGGAGAGACTCCATAATCCTTTTTTCCTGGTGTAACAGTGGAACATGTAGACGGCAGCCAGAAACTCCTGAATGCTCAGATGAACAAAGCAGTAGAGATGATTTCTGGAAGATCACACTCTCTCTCTTGAAGATCTCTGTACAAACTCCTGAGTACACCGACACCTCGGAGACGTCCAGTCCACATCGCTCCAGGTCTTCTGAGTAGAACATGATGTTTCCTTTCTCCAGATGTTCAAACGCCAGCCGACCCAACTTCAGAAGGAGTTCTTTGTCAGCCTCAGTCAGTTCCTCTGGTCTCTGCTCTCCTCCATACATCTGCTCTTCCACTTTATTGAACCCTCAGGAAGCAGTAGAGGTCAGTCAGTTCCTCTGGTCTCTGCTTTCCTCCATACTTCTGCTTCTTCCTCTTCATCTGAACCATCAGGAAGTGTGAGTAGAGGTCAGTCAGGGTTTGGGGCAGCTCTCCTCTCTGGTCTCTGGTCATCATGTCCTCCAGAACTATAGCAGTGATCCAGCAGAAAACTGGGATCAGACACATGATGTGGAGGCTCCTGGAGGCCTTGATGTGTGAGATGATTCTCTTGGACAGATCTTCATCACTGAACCTCCTCCTGAAGTACTCCTCCTTCTGGGAGTCAGTGAAGCCTCGTACTTCTGTGATCCTGTCAACACACGAGGGAGGAATCTGATGGCTGCTGCAGGTCTGGAGGTGATCCAGATGAGAGCTGAGGGAAGCAGGTTCCCCTGGATGAGGTTCACCAGGAGCACGCCAACGGACGATACTTGTGTGACATCAGAGATGAGCTGATGTTGTTGAAACCCAGTGAAAATCTGCTTTCATCCAGGCCATCAAAGATGAACAGAAGTTTCCAGACAGTCAGATCTTCTGCTCTGATCTTCTGTAATGTTGGATGGAAAACATGAAGCAGTGAGAGAAGACTGTGCTGCTCATCTCTGATCAAGTTCAGCTCCCTGCATGAGAGCGGAAGCACCAGACTGATGTCTTGGTTCTCCAAACCTTCTGCCCAGTCCAGACTGAACTTCTGCACTGAGAAGGTTTTTCCAACGCCGGCGACACCGTTGGTCAGAACCACTCTGATGTGTCTCTGTTGCTCAGATAAGACTTTGAAGATGTCCTGGCACTTGATTGGAGTGTCCTGGATGTTCTTCTTGGAGGTTCTCTCAAGCTGCCTCACCTCATGTTGTGTGTCCACCTCCTCACTTTGTCCCTCAGTGATGTAGAGCTCAGTGTAGATCTTGTTCAGCAGGGTTCCACTTCCTGCTTCATGAGTTCCTTCAGTCACATGTTCACATCTTCTCTTCAGACTCATCTTATGACCTTCTATCACCTCCTGCAGATCACTTCCTGAACATAAGTAAACCAATGATTTCCATCTATAATAAATCATCAACACAACTACAAATTCATGACATCACAAATTAAATCTCATATTGAACAGTTTTACTTTGTTTGGGCTTCATTTCAGCATCTCCAGATCTGCTTCCAGATTGTGAACAAGAGGACTCTCCTGGTGGAGCTGAGTTTGATCGGATGTGCTCCCCCCTCTCACTATGAAACACATCTCTATTAGTCCTTTGATTTATAGGATGAAAGAACCTGATCAAGACTCAATATTGTTCCAGCATTTATGTCTGAATTCATCTTTCAGTTTAAACCTGATTCTTGTTTCTAATCAACAATATTCACATTAAGTCTGTAACTATATGACTGTCTGAGGTTTAAGTGTTAAACATCTCCAATAATAAACTCACAACCTGCTGCTGTTAATGTGACTAACAGCTGCCACACAAACACACATCATCACGCTTTAGTTTTCTTACATTTCCTCTGAACTTTTGAAGGTTATTAGTCCTTGTTTGGACTGGTCACTCTTCAGGGACACACAGCTGGGCACTGTGGACTCTGCTCTGTCCTCGTCCATCCTGAGGAAACATCAGAAATAGTGATGAGACTGTGATGAAGGTAAATAATCTGTAGAGGTTGGAGTTAAATAATCCCAATTCACTGCATTTTTATCAAACAGGAACATTTCTAATCCATTCTGGATAACAACTGAATCAATAAATCAATGATGTCTCTGTATCATTTTCATGTTTTCAGAGTTTAAGCTGCTTTTTTTAACTGTTCCCTGCAGTGAGAAAAGAACTGGCACCTTTTCCAGCCCCTCATCCTGCAGCACTGAATGTGCTCTAAAGTTCTTTCCAGAGCAAACGTCTCTGCACTTGCAGCAACATGTTGTAGTCATGGATCCGTGAGGAGAACCGGATACAGGAAACGCCCCCACTTTGATCCCAAAACCCAACTGGTGGCCACGGTGGTCCGGCAACGACGGGGACGCTGGTCCATCGGGCCGACAACACTGGTTTTCCACAGGCCAACATGGTGAAAGGACTGTCTTCAGCTCAGCCACTAAATTATCTGGTGCTACATAAACATACTAGTCAGGACTTTTTAACTTCCCTCCTTTGTTCCCCTCTTCAATTATTTCTATGATCCAAGTCCTCAAAGATCACTGCTCTATTTAAAATAGATGAAAGAAATGACACCCACTCCTGCATTTCTTTCACAGTGGTTCCACAACATAGAACAATAAACCACTGTGAGAAAACGTGCAACATGAACCCAAAACCTGTTGGTGTCCTGTGATCCTGTGTGGATTTAGTTATTTAGTTTATTGTCTTAAATTGGTCCGGCTGAGAGATGCTAACTTGCCCACGATTAGATGTTGTTTGACAGGTAATACCAAAATATCCAGCTGTGACCTGGACTGTTGAACAGCTCTAATAACTCTAAGAGCTTTTCACCTGTCACAAAAAAGTTTTAAAATGTTGTTAATACCTGTTAAGACTCTCTAACAACGTTAACAGCATAATACTCACTTTACACTCACCTTGTCGCTCTTCCTGCTTCGTCTGAACAGAATACTTTCACTTTAACTTTTAAAACCTAATCAACAGCTTCATGGCGTATATATTACTACCATTAAAGCATTCTGGGAGGGTTCAAAGTTCTTTTAGGATCAGTAGCAAAGAGCAGAAACATAAACTAAACTTCACTTAGAAAGACTATTCAACTATAACTAAAGCCAGACTATAAGAAAGTTAAATAAGACCCATTCATTTATAATGTATAACGATGTTTTGTGCTAAAACTAAATATGAAGTCTAGTTGAATTTTCTTAAGCCAAGACTCTTCAGCTCTATGCAGCTCTTCAATAGTAACAAAAATGTTTTCAAATCTTGATTTTATCTCCCAACACAACTGTCAATTCTTTTCAATAATGCTCTTCGTTTCCACTCACCTTGTCGGTCTTCAGTCTTCCTGCTCAGTCTGAACGGAATACTTTTACCTTTCCTTTTTCCTCTGTTAATGAACAACTTTATGGCTGTTGATTAATATTCCACTACTATAAAAGCATTCTGGGAGGGTTCAAGATTAAAAGTTGTTTTGCTATTTTAATGCCCTAAATATGTTTTTGCATTTAATTAAAAACTGACAACTAGTTAAATAAATAAATAAGATTTATGATGCTTGACAGATTTGAAAGACTTGTAAAAGCAGCATATTTCTGCAGCCCTGGAGTCCAGGAGGAGCAGCAGAGGTCAGAATGTGTCGGAGCGCGTTTAACTACTGTCTGCAGTTCCACGCGTGTCCACCGGGTGGCGGTAAAGCACCACATGATATTTCTCCTTTTTGGAACTTCTTCAGCTGCGTTGAGCTTTAAATCTTCACCTGTCGCTCCCTTTAAGCTCTAAACTTGCGGTTCTGTGTGTAGTTTGTTGGTTTAAATATTTTTGATGAATTCAGATGACGATGACTGAAACTGTCAATGACCAATAGAAAGTTCGTCCATTGTTCTACTGCGTCACACATTTTCATTATTTATTGTCATTTTTGGGTCTAAACTGGGCCAGTTCTGTGAGCTGTTTTGCTTTTTCTGTGGACCAGATGTTCCAGGCAGGTTCCATCATCGGACACAGACGGAGACAGGTCACGTGCAACAGTCAGCCTTTAGTTCTTTATTACAGGAGGATCTGGTTTATATACAGACACGTATCTGCAAAATACTAAAAAGTCTATGAACCCAAAGTACTAAAAAGTCTACATCCACGCACACGCGTGTATTAAGTGTTTTACACACGTGTGCGCGTACGTGCACACTGTATATTCATCTAATAACTGTTAGTTTCTAAAACAGCAAAGTAGAGTCACTGAGGCACGGCTTCACCTCCTTTACACCGAGGTTTCCCTGAGCAGGTGTGATGAACTGTTGCAGAAGGAAAAGCATGGAACATGTTAATAACCGGACACAACAACACTCAGGTTTATTGTCTGACGGCATCAGTGTCTCTGGTTGCATCTGTCTGAGGAGCATTGTGAAACCAGGAGCAGTGTAAATGAGGGGGGGGGGGCAGTGAGTGGATGCTGCATTCATCAAACACACAATAGTCAGAAGAGAAGAAGGAAGAACAGAAGCCCGTGTTCCTCAGTGTTGGTGTGGAGACGCCTGTTTGGAGGAGCAGGAAGCAGGCTGGACTCTTCCAGCTGGCTTTAATGCCACTTCTCTTCTGAGAACCTCCCAGCAGCTTTCTCTCCACCATCTTTTTACGCTGAAGGGTTTGATCATTTCAGGTCAGATGTTCTTGGACTGAGGTTAAACATGTTTGTTCTTGTGCTCGGAGCGAACCGACGATCCTCTAAAGTCAGGCATCCTAAAGGTGGATGTTTTCTGAGGCCTGGAGGCTTTAAAGTGGCGCTTTTACCCACTTGTCCTCGTTCTGTTGGAACTTGATCCAAAAACCTTTTCTGGAGCTTCATGTTCTGCTTTTTTGAAGGAATGAAATGGTTTCATCAGCGCTGCCGGGGGCTGAGCAGGCTTCATAAATCTGAAGCTCTGAGATCCTTTAAAGATCTCCTGGAATCAGCAGATGGGGGTTTGATCCAAAACTGTAAGAATCAGTCAAGCTATCAAATCTTGACTCAATCCAAGCGTGAACCAGTCCATCCAGAGCTGATTATGGCTCAGCCAGAGGAAAGCACGGCCTGGGGGGGTTCATATGGAGCAGGCACACTCTGGCTCTATTGCTACTGAAAACAGCCCTTCAGCACAGCAGCCTGAATACAGTTCTGGAGAACACCTGTTCCCAGCAGAACCTGTTTAAAACGGGACCAGTAAAGATGCCCGGCGTGACCACGACCACGGGGGAGGAGAGGGGGGGGGGGGGGGGGCAGAGACAGCGTCCAGATGCCGCTGCCCACCGATTCACCTGGAAACAACAAAAACCCCAGCAGCTTGGACCCAATATGGCAGCGTGTTCCTCACAAACGCTCCTCAAACTCTCCCCACAGCTTCATTGCTAAACAGGATTTGGGTTTTTTTGTCTGTGCTAAATGGAAAGTGTTTGTCCTTTGGTGTCCAACAGGACCACGATTTGGATGGATGATTTGATGTTATTGAGAATAAAACAGCTGAAAATGGAAGCGGAGATGTTTCAGAGCACCAGAGTTCAGAAAGAGTTTCTAATCAAACACCGCCTGTTGGGAATGATGAATGGATGAATTTTTATTTAATTTAGACTAATTTTAACATCCTTTATGCCAGTTCCATAGAGCGTGCGCACACACACACACTAGCAAAGATGATATCCAAACAGCCAAATAAATGGGAGTCAAAAGAAATCATTTAAAGCTCATATGTCAGAGTCAAGGTCGAGGGTTTTCTATGGCCCCCGGGATGATATTGATTTATTATTAGAACCGGCCCGCAGGCCGCAGATGTTTTAACTGGCCAATACTACATTTCCCACAATGCAACGGTGACAGTCTGAGCGGGAGGTGGCTTCATTTCATTATTTATCAGTAGTCATTAGCATAACAGCAAAAGTTAACTTTCAGATACCCATAAAATGGCAAAAGGGAAGGTGGACACTGAGAACCGGGGGTTCAAACAAGGTGGGAGTGGAGTACATGTTCACGGAGGCAGCTGGGAAACCTGGGTGTCTTCTGAGTGGAGAAAGGGTGGCGGTGATGAAAGAATATCATCTGAGACGCCATCATGAAGCTAAACACACGGACAAAGACAAGACATGGACATGGAACAAAAGCTACAGAGGTTGAGGAGTTAAAACCAGGCCTCAAATCTGGACAGGCTCTGTTCAGAAAAGCCAAATCT
>NW_026622239.1:0-11351 GCF_003711565.1 Takifugu flavidus
ACTTGTGATTTCAAACACAGGAGAAATGAAGATACAGTGCCTTGCGAAAGTATTCAGCCCCCTTGAACCTTGCAACCTTTCGCCACATTTCAGGCTTCAAACATAAAGATAGCAAATTTAAATTTTTTGTCAAGAAACAACAACAAGTGGGACACAATCGTGAAGTGGAACGAAATTTATTGAATAATTTAAACTTTTTTAACAAATAAAAAACTGAAAAGTGGGGCGTGCAATATTATTTGGCCCCCTTGCGTTAATACTTTGTAGCGCCACCTTTTGCTCCAATTACAGCTGCAAGTCGCTTGGGGTATGTTTCTATCAGTTTTGCACATCGAGAGACTGAAATTCTTGCCCATTCTTCCTTGCAAAACAGCTCGAGCTCAGTGAGGTTGGATGGAGAGCGTTTGTGAACAGCAGTCTTCAGCTCTTTCCACAGATTCTCGATTGGATTCAGGTCTGGACTGTGACTTGGCCATTCTAACACCTGGATACGTTTATTTGGAACCATTCCATTGTAGATTTGGCTTTATGTTTTGGATCATTGTCCTGTTGGAAGATACATCTCCGTCCCAGTCTCAGGTCTTGTGCAGACTCCAACAGGTTTTCTTCCAGAATGGTCCTGTATTCGGCTCCATCCATCTTCCCATCAATTTTAACCATCTTCCCTGTCCCTGCTGAAGAAAAGCAGGCCCAAACCATGATGCTGCCACCACCATGTTTGACAGTGGTGGTGTGTTCAGGGTGATGAGCTGTGTTGCTTTTACGCCAAACATATCGTTTTGCATCGTGGCCAAAAAGCTCGATTTCGGTTTCATCTGACCAGAGCACCTTCTTCCACATGTTTGGTGTGTCTCCCAGGTGGCGTGTGGCAAACTTTAAACAAGACTTTTTATGGATATCTTTGAGAAATGGCTTTCTTCTTGCCACTCTTCCATAAAGGCCAGATTTGTGCAGTGTACGACTGATTGTTGTCCTATGGACAGACTCTCCCACCTCAGCTGTAGATCTCTGCAGTTCATCCAGAGTGATCATGGGCCTCTTGGCTGCATCTCTGATCAGTTTTCTCCTTGTTCGAGATGAAAGTTTGGAGGGACGGCCGGGTCTTGGTAGATTTGCAGTGGTCTGATACTCCTTCCATTTCAATATGATTGCTTGCACAGTGCTCCTTGAGATGTTTAAAGCTTGGGAAATCTTTTTGTATCCAAATCCGGCTTTAAACTTCTCCACAACAGTATCTCGGACCTGCCTGGTGTGTTCCTTGGTCTTCATGATGCTCTCTGCGCTTTAAACAGAAGCCTGAGACTATCACAGAGCAGGTGGATTCTATTTATCATCATCAGTCATTTAGGACAACATTGGATCCTTCAGAGATCCTCACTGAATTTCTGGGGTGAGTTTGCTGCACTGAAAGTAAAGGGGGTCGAATAATATTGCACGCCCCACTTTTCAGTTTTTTATTTGTTAAAAAAGTTTAAATTATTCAATAAATTTCGTTCCACTTCACAATTGTGTCCCACTTGTTGTTGTTTCTTGACAAAAAATTTAAATTTGATATCTTTATGTTTGAAGCCTGAAATGTGGCGAAAGGTTGCAAGGTTCAAGGGGGCCGAATACTTTCGCAAGGCACTGTAAATACTGGTTATTTTCTCTTGGTTCTGTTCCGTTTTAATCAACAAAGTTGCTGCCGTGTTAAAAGGCACTGTTAGGAAAGAATCTGTTCAGGTACTTACATGTACATTTACAGTTCAAAATCGTTCTGTACATGCAGTAAATATCTCATTTTTCAACATAAATATCTGCGGCTCATAACCCGGTGCGGCTTGTATATCTTTTTTTTATTTATTTATTTTTAAAATTGAGCAGATGCGGCTTATATACTGTTAGAACCATTATGTTAAAGTTATCTCTTGTTTGCTTTTGCCTTGTTATATTCCTTATTCTTGTTATATTGTCTCTCATTACTTAATGTTTCTATTATTTGCTAATGCTTAAGGTTCGTGATGCTTGGTATGTCACCTCGAACTTCTCTGGTCAAGGGCGACAGAAATGCGGCGGCGGCTGTTGGAGAAGTGGCATTGACTGGAGACAGAGCTGCGGGGCCTGACCCAGGAGGTGGGTTAGGGTCAGGGCCTGACCCAGGAGGTGTTCTTTTAATCTGTCTGATATAGAAGAATGTGCTGTTTGCGAGATAAGCTAATCAAATCAGTGAAGGACTTCTGTAGCTAGGGACCTTCTCATTTCAATAAAAGAAGGATGGCGGGAGGTGTGCGGCAGAACGTGTTGGAGATCTGTAACTGAGCACATCTCTCCGTTCTCCTTGCAAGTAAATTTCAAACTGTTGTCTTTGCCTCATTTGTGTTTCTCGTGTTTCAGGTTGTTTGAACCTAACATTTTGGTCCTTCGAGCCGGATTCCAACACACCTGAAGGGTCCGGTGGGTGAGGCTGAACCTCAGGAAAGACCGTGGCCACGGCAGGCCGCCTCAAAGCCACCTCAGATACCCTTTCCGGGACTGGGCTTCAGCTCACTGATTGGACCCTGACGGTTGACGGAATTCCAGGAGGAAAGACAACAGTGGTGAGCATGTCTTGAATTCAAAAGTGTGTGTGTGTGTGTGATGATTGTCGGGGACTTAATGTAAAAATTGCGATAGACACTAAGGCAGTGTTTTGGGAGAGAGGAACCCGAAAATCCTCTGTAAGACGCAATGAGAAACAAACCCTGTGAATACTAGTCAATGGCAGGTAAATATGAGTACTAAGGGAAGTACCAAGGCAGGGCGAGGGAGTCCTGGCCACGTGAAAAAGAAATTAAGTCACGACAAATCATCCAGAGTGATTGTGAGTGTGAAAGGATTGTTAAATACCACTAGGTATTTTCAATCCTACCAAAGCAGTGGGACAGGAAGTGATGAGGCCCTTGTGGGTGCAGAGGCAAGACTCTCCACTCGAAAGAGTTGAAGTGAGAAGTACCACAACGGTTTGATTAATTATCACCCCACTGAGATCAACATCCCAGTTTTAGGTCACCCTATGTGCAAGACTGGACCAAATTCTTAATAATAATAAAAAAAAAAAAAAACAACGGTAAATTAGGATAAGGCTAACTCATAAAATAAAAATAATAAAATTAATCATAATAAAAAGCAGATAGAAAAGGTAGAGCTAAAAGTAAAAATCGAATCCTCCAAAAATGGGGACAAGTAAAAGCAAACAAAGGCCCAGAGATGAATTGCGGTGTAAGGATTGAAAATTCATCGACGGACAAAATCCAAAGAAACTCGCGTATTTAGACAAGTGGATAACTGATTATGGGTTCAAAGGACAGCTAAATTCACAACAAATAACAGCCCTACAAGATGAAATAAAAGAGCGAACTAAAAATAATCCGAAAAAGATGAAAAAATGCGGTTATGAGGATACTGAGTTTTGGTTGCAGTTAGCGTTAAGGAGAGAGAAGGGACAAAGTAAGTTGAAAATGGAGGCAAAGGAGGGAAAGGACGAGGTTGAGAACAAACAGGTAATGTTTCACAGGAAAGAGGATGATGAGACAGTGAGCAGACGTGTGCACAGACAGACAGAGCAGGCAACAGATAAGTCGGCAGAGACTTATCTCTGGCGGCGCTGACCCGGCATCAGCGGGAGTACCGGGAGAGCAGCCTGCTGCTGTTTACGGAGACCTGGCTAACCGTGCTAACTCCGGACACGGCCGCACAACTTGAAGGATTTACTCTCTTACGGGCAGACAGAAGCAGGGAGAGTGGTAAGAGGAAGGGAGGAGGACTGGCAGTGTTTGTGAACGATAGATGGTGTAACCCTGGGCACATCACTATCAAGGAGCAGCACTGCTGTAAGGACGTCGAACTGTTAGCCGTTAGCATGAGGCCTCACTACCTGCCGAAGGAGTTCACACATGCCCTCGCGGTGGTTGTGTACATCCCCCCCTCTGCTAACGCTGATGCAGCCTGTGATGTCCTGCTCTCAGCAGTGAGCAGGCTGCAGACACAGCACCCTGACGCCCTCCTCCTCATCTCTGGAGACTTCAATCATGCCTCTCCATCATCTTCTCTGCCCAAATTCACCCAGTACGTCACATGCCACACCAGGGACAATAAAACACTGGACCTCTTCTATGCCAACACCAAGGAGGCATACCACTCTCTCCCACTCCCTCCCCTGGGCCGTGCCGACCACAACCTTGTACACCTCCAGCCTGTGTACAAACCTCTTGTGCAGAGGCAGCCTGCTGTCACCCGCAGTGAAGAAATGGTCCGAAGAAGCCGAGGAGGCCCTGAAAGACTGTTTCAACACGACCCTGTGGGATGTATTCAGCGACGCCCATGGGGAGGACATTGACAACCTCACCAGCTGCATCACTGACTACATTAACTTTTGCGTGGAGAACACCGTACCCACCAGGACTGTACGGAGCTTCTCCAACAGCAAGCCCTGGATCACCCCAGACATAAAGGCCCTCCTGAAGGAGAAGAAGAGGGCTTTTGTGTCTGGAGACAAGGAAGAGCTGAAGACTGTGCAGAGGGAACTGAGGAGGAAGATCAGACAGGAGAAGGACAACTACAGGAGGAAGATGGAAAACCAGCTGCAGCAGAACAACATCTGTGGGGTATGGAAGGGCCTGAAGACCATCTCGGGCTTCAAGGAGCAGAAGTCCCAACCTGTGGGTGACCAGGGGTGGGCTAACGACCTGAACTTGTTTTTCAATAGATTTGATCAGGTACCCACCCCTCCCCCGGCCCAGTCTCCTCTGCTGCTACCCCCGCCACTGTCTGTGCCTGCAACCCATTGTTCCTCCTGTCCCCCCTCCTCCCCTCTCTCATGAACTTCAGCTCACACATTCCCGACACTTCACACCCTGGCCCATGCCCATCCCCCCCACCAACACCTCCCTGCTCCAGCCTGTCCCTCACACCACACCAGGTGAGGAAGGCCCTGAAGAAGAACAGGGCCAGGAAAGCGACAGGTCCGGATGGCATCAGCTCCAGGCTCCTGAAGTCCTGCGCAGACCAGCTGTGTGGGATCTTCTGTCACACGTTCAACCTGAGCCTGAGGCTGGGGAGAGTGCCACAGCTGTGGAAGACGTCCTGCATCGTCCCAGTGCCGAAAACACCGCACCCCAAGGAGCTCAACAGCTACAGGCCGGTGGCTCTGACGTCTCATCTGATGAAGACGCTGGAGAGACTCATCCTCGATCACCTGCGCCCACTGGTGAGCTCCTTCATGGACCCGCTGCAGTTCGCCTACCAGCCGAGCATCGGGGTGGACGACGCCGTCATCTACCTCCTCCACACCTCCCTCACTCACCTGGAGAAGGCTGGAAGCACTGTGAGGATCATGTTTTTTGATTTCTCCAGTGCATTCAACACCATCCAGCCCAGGCTGCTGGGGGACAAGCTGCAGGTAGCTGGGGTGGATCACCACCTCACAACATGGATTCTGGACTACCTCACACAAAGACCACAGTTTGTGAGGGTGAAGGGCTCCGGACCGGCTCCTCTGCAGCACCGGTGTCCCGCAGGGAACAGTTCTGGCTCTGGCTCCTTTCCTGTTCACCCTCTACACCGCGGACTCATACAGCACATCTTCATGTCACCTCCAGAAGTTCTCTGACGACTCTGCTGCTGTCGGCCTCATCACTGATGGGGACGATACGGAGTACAGGGAACTTATTCAGGGCTTTGTGGACTGGAGCCTGCGGAACAACCTCCAGATCAACGCTGGCAAAACCAAGGAGCTGGTGGTGGATTTCCGCAGGCGTAACAACCCCCCGCCTGCACCAGTGAACATCCTGGGAACGGATGTTGACGTGGTGGAGTCCTACAAGTACCTGGGTGTTCACCTAAACAATAACCTGGACTGGACACACAACACAGACGCCCTGGTCAAGAAGGGCAACAGCAGACTGTTCCTGCTCAGGAGGCTGAGGTCTTTTGGAGTGCAGGGACCCCTCCTGAGGACTTTCTATGACTCTGTGGTGGGATCAGCCATCTTCCATCATCCAGTAGCATCACAGACAGGGACAGGAAGAGGATGGACAGACTGGTAAGGAGGGCCAGCTCTGTCCTGGGATGTCCCCTGGACTCAGTGGAGGTGGTGGGAAATGGGAGGATGATGGCTAAGCTGTCATCCATGTTGAACAACACGTCCCACCCCCTACAGGACACCCTGGCAGCACTGGGCAGCTCCTTCAGTGAGCGGCTGCTCCACCCTCGCTGTGTGAAGGAGAGGTATCGCAGATCTTTCCTGCCAGCTGCTGTCAGACTGCACAATAAACAGAACAACCGCTAACACAATCTGAATATTATATATTCTGATATGTATATTGTATTCACCCTCTGTACTATGTACAGGTACACAGAGGCCGAGTATCCATTTATCTGGATTATTGTAAATATCCACCCTCTTTGTATATTCCATTTGATTCTATCTTATTTTTTCCCCTGAGTGCTCTTGTTGCTGTTGTTGCACTGTAAATTTCCCCGTGTGGGACAATAAAGGATCTGAATCTGAATCTGAATCTGAAAGGGGAAGCGGATGTAGAACAGAGAGCAGCAGGGGTGGGAGGCTTGTATCCTGACCTTCGTGAATCGTGTGCATTGCCACCAACATATACACTACAGACATTAGACCCTCCACCCACTGATACACTTAGAATTACACGCTCAGCGCAGCCCTTTGGGTATGCATGGTCAAAAGCATTAGGACAAGCACTGACTCCAGCAGTCCCAAAATTGAATAATTTAAGTGAAACGAGCATTCCTCCAATGGAAGACATGTACCCCATGATTGAAGTAGCTAATCCAAATGCTGAAACGAACCAACCTGTGATGCTAGTCTATAGAACTTGGACACTGAAGGATGTTAAAAAAGCCATAGAAGGTGTGCCTTCCCATAAGGAAGACATAGAACTCTTTATAGAAGGTATGGAAAATGTGAGAAGAGCCTATCACCCTAATGGTGCAGAGGTTCAACAGATCTGGATGACAGCTCTGGGTTCTAACTGGACTCATGTAAGAGGAGACTGGAATCCAAAACAAAACAAAAAAAATTAGGTGCTAAAACATGATGATGGTGAATCGACAAACAGAGTCAATGCTCTTGTATTAAGAACTCGAAATTGTTTCGCTAAGAGAGCAGATTATGTGGAAATGAACCGTGTTAAACAAAGAGAGGATGAGCTTTTCGAAGAGTATCAAGCTAGAATGACTAAAGTTTTCAGAGCAAACAGCGGACTGCATGATGACAACAAGGGTGACATGATCCGCTATGAACAACGATGATATTTTCTAGAAGATGAAATCATGGCTGATGTCCTTTTGACACAGGAAGAAGAAGATTGGCTTGAAGAAATACCCACTAAATTGTGGTCAGCAGGACCCTCTGATGTAGGATTAATTAAAGGAGTATTACCAGTACAAATTAGACCTAAAAGCGAGTACAGGCCTCGTGTGAGGCAATATCCATTAAAAACGGATGCTCGTGAGGGCATCAAACCTGTAATACATGATCTGATCACAGCAGGAGTTCTTGTTAAATGTGATGATTCACCATGTAATACTCCCATTTTTCCAGTAAAGAAACAAACTCCATCTGCAGGATGGCGCATGGTTCAGGACTTACAAGCCGTAAATGATGCAGTAATACAGAGAGCTCCCTGCGTTCCAGATCCATATACGCTCCTGAATTCTTTAGATCCGAAAGCTAAAGTTTTAACTGTAGTTGATATCAGCCTTTTTCTCTGTACCTGTTGATAAAGACAGTCAGTTTGGTTTGCATTCACATATGAAGGCAAACGTTACACTTACACCAGATTACCCCAAGGTTATTGTGAAAGCCCAACTATTTATTCTCAGATGATGACAGCAAGTATGGCTAAATTTCACCCTCCCAGTGGGAGTCAAGTGTTGATTTATGTAGATGATGTTTTATTAGCATCTGAAACCTTAGAAGCATGTAAAATAGACACCATAGCACTTCTTAAACATTTAGCAGAAGAAGGCCATAAAGTAGGCAAAAGTAAACTACAGCTGTGCAAAACTGAAGTAAAGTGCTTGGGTCACAACCTGAGTGCAGGAGGAAGAACTATCATAGAAGGCCATAAAACAGCTATTCTGCAAGCTCCAAAACCACAAACTAAAAAGCAAATGATGTCCTTTTTAGGACTAACTAATTATTGCCGCAACTGGGTGCCAAATTATGCTGAAATTACAGCACCGTTGCAAAAATTGATGTATGAAGAAGATTTAAAAATGACTTCTTCACTAAAATGGACTGAAAACGCAGCAAAGGCCTTCCGTGACATGAAGAAGCTTTAGTGTCGAGCACAGCTTTAGCTTTAGCCTTAGATTACAGCAAACCATTGGTTCAGATGGTTGATTGCAAAGGACATTTGATGACCTCGGTCTTAGCTCAACAATGTGGGACTAAAATGAAACCAATAGCATATTTCTCGTCTAAACTTGACCCTGTAGCATGTGCTCTTCCACACTGTGTGAAAGCTGTAATCGCAGCATCTATGGCTGTGGAAACGAGTGCTTCTATAGTGTTGTTTATACTTAGCCATTAATTAAGTAGGTTATAACTTAGCCATAATTAAGTTAAGAAAATAGGAAATTGTGTTTGTGTGTGAATGGAGGACTAAGCCATTGAAAGAGTTGATAGGAGAACTCTGCTAGTCCTGTGTTTTATTATTTTGCCTCATAGGAAAACGAAGTACTGGTGATCAGGGGACAAACTAACACCGCTGTGCAGATAGTGCACGGTAGAAGGGTTAGGGTTGGTGTCCTCCCTCTGACTGTGTGCCAGAGAACTTTTCTGTGAGACCACATAGTACAAAATGCCGCTGTTCAAGAAAAAGGATGTCGAACTTGAGGGGGATGAAAAGTTTGTGGAAGGAGATGCAGAAGGTTCGGGGAAAATAAGTCAGGAAAGGTGGAGAAGAAAGTTGAATCTTTCAGGCAAACTCTGCACTACAGATATTCTGGAGTTGCAGACAAACCTGGAAATTGAGAAAGTAAGTTGAGAGACATATAGATGGAACAAAGTAAGTTGAGAGACATAGATGGAACAAAGTAAGTTGAGAGACATAGATGGAACAAAGTAAGTTGAGAGACATATAGATGGAACAAAGTAAGTTGAGAGACATAGATGGAACAAAGTAAGTTGAGAGACATCTAGATGGAACAAAGTAAGTTGAGAGACATATAGATGGAACAAAGTAAGTTGAGAGACATATAGATGGAACAAAGTAAGTTGAGACATATAAATGGAACAAAGTAAGTTGAGAGACATAGATGGAACAAAGTAAGTTGAGAGACATATAGATGGAACAAAGTAAATTGAGAGACATCTAGATGGAACAAAGTAAGTTGAGAGACATCTAGATGGAACAAAGTAAGTTGAGAGACATAGCCATAGGAAAGACATAGGAAAGACATAGGAAAGGCACAAAACAGATGATGTTGAACCACATGACTGCCAAGAATTAGCTGAACAAACTGCAAAAAGTAGAAGTGATTTAGATCAACCTTTAAAAGCTGGAGCATTTTTGTTTGTAGATGGCTCATCAAAGAAAAATGAGCAACCTTAAAAGAATAATCTATGTATGACCAGCAGGAAAATCTATCCAACCAAAAAATCTGTGTAAATATGCTGCTATATTGAGCCATGGTGTACACATGTCTCAACAGGAGGGACGGTAGGACAGATACAGCATTATACAACCTATGGATTCAATTCTTATTCAAAAAACATTTTTTGTAGAACATGTCTGACGTGTGTGAAACACAATTCACAGGGAAATCTGAGACCAAGGAGAGGGAAATTTCCTGCCAATATCCATTCCAAACTTGGACTTCATAGAACTAAATGGACTATGGACTTCATAGAATTAAATAATAGTGAAGAAAAAATTTACTCTGATAATGGTACTCATTTTGTAAATCAAGTTGTTAGAAAGATCAGTGTTATGTTTCATATTGATTTAAAACACCATTGCTCCTATCAAGTAAATTCCTAACCCTTTTGCAAGTAAATTCCAAACTGTTGTCTTTGCCTCATTTGTGTTTCTCGTGTTTCAGGTTGTTTGAACCTAACATATACAGGTGCGGCTTATAGTCCGGAAAATACGGTAATTTTGGTGACCTCTGAATGACGAAGCCGGGTGTCGTTGGCTCCGACGTGAATAATAACTTTACCAAATTTACGTTTACTTCTCGCCCGGAGCTTTAGATTGGCTTCTACGTCGGCCGCTCTGGCCCCCGGAATGCTTTGACTATGGTCGCTGGAGTCGGCGTGCGATCCCGGGGGGAGGGGGGGGGGCCGTGTGACCCTGGGGAACATGTTTTTTTTGCCGTACTAGAATAAAGTGTAATTGCACATCCACTACAGTAGGTGGCAGTGGCGCTGTCATTGTCAGAGTGTGCGCAGGCAGTATTAGCTCTATGGTGTAGAGGTTTTTGCACCGAGCATTCACGCACACACAGCACAGAGCAGCACAGAGCAGCGCAGAGCAGCACAGAGCAGAGCAGCACAGAGCAGCACAGAGCCTCACAGAGCAGCACAGAGCCTCACAGAGCAGCACAGAGCAGCACAGAGCAGCACAGAGCCTCACAGAGCCTCACAGAGCAGCACAGAGCAGCACAGAGCAGAGCAGCACAGAGCCTCACAGAGCAGCACAGAGCAGCACAGAGCAGCACAGAGCCTCACAGAGCAGCACAGAGCAGCACAGAGCAGCACAGAGCAGCACAGAGCAGCACAGAGCCTCACAGAGCAGCACAGAGCAGCACAGAGCAGCACAGAGCCTCACAGAGCAGCACAGAGCAGCACAGAGCAGCAGAGCAGCACAGAGCAGCACAGAGCAGCAGAGCAGCACAGAGCCTCACAGAGCAGCACAGAGCAGCAGAGCAGCACAGAGCAGCACAGAGCAGCACAGAGAGATATGAAGTGCAGTGAACAAACCCTCAAGAGACCATGAAAAAATACTTAACTGATGAAAAAAGGCGGAGAGAGACGGAGATAATGAGACAAACGAAAGTCTCCCGAAAGCTCAGACGAGGAAATCTGACGAAGCCTTTATAGCGCTTGGCTTCACTGCGACTACGGTGGGAGACGAGGAAAGACCGGTGTGTTTACCGTGTCTAAAAATGGTGGCATTTTTTATTTTTCTATCTATCTATTCAGTAATTGAACAGAACGGTTTGACCTGAATAAAAGAATTCAAATGAACTCATTTAGTCCTTATCTTTCAGGATCTTAGTGTCCCGGATGACTTTCTGTCACCATCGGATGAGGACCTGGGCAGCGACCACGTCCCTTCATCCTCTACAGCATCGCT
>NW_026622240.1:0-10600 GCF_003711565.1 Takifugu flavidus
TGCACCAACTGGTGGTCTTTTGGGTTGAGGATAACGGTGATCTATATGTAGCTATATGTAGCTATAGCGTCATTGGCCTCCACTCCAGCCGCTCCTGGTAGTTCCTCAAAAACAGAGTTTCTAGTGGATGCACAATCTGTGGAAGCCAACATAGAAACTTCTGAAGAGCCAAAGTTCTTGCAACAACAATATAGTCCCCATTAGCTTGTTTTGTTATCACACGACCCCGTCCCCATTATCTTAAGAGAATATAAAAGAATGAGTGGAGACAGAAGAGAGAATGAGACGTTTTTGGCGCGTGTCGCTCTTGATTTTGTGTTTATTTTTGCAGTAAACTTAAAGGAGGCCTTTTCACTTTATGTTTGATTCCATTTAAGCTGATATTCCATTCTTGACATCTTTAAATTTACAGTATTTGTGGGAATTTTATTTGGTCATTTTGCTTCTTTTTATTTCCTATTTCCCACATTTCTTATTTGTTTTTATTAGATTGCAATAAATCCTATAACATTGAACAGACTGACTAAAGTCAAATGACCTGCGGTTCCCACCGATAGCCGTCATTCTGATGGGTTTTTGCTGGCTGCAGCTGAAATATTCCAATGCTCCATGTCACAGAGACAGTAAATACTAAACCCTAAAGATTCTGAAGGCATGATGTAAAATAGTAACGTATAATACAGACATTTGAAGAGACAATTAAGAGAATGTTTCCATGCTTATAAGAGTGGCCGAGGAGCCATTTAGAACTTTATAAAGATGCATTGTGTGATACCAGGAACTAATTTAACTTCAAGGCGAAGCTGCTTCTGCTTTGTCGACCATCGACTGATCTCCTGAAAGTCCACCAGCGCTTTTAAAAAACTGAATTTTTCATCTATGGAGGGAGTAGACGGCAGATGTTTCCAGAGATGCTCTTCACCAGTGGTCAGTGAGTGATGCAGCAGATGAGCGGGAGTTGACTGGCTTCAACCAGCTACTGTCTCAATGTCTCCAGCCCATAGTCTGGATTCTCTACGAGATCAGACAGCAGCTTCACTCCTGAATCCTGCAGCTGGTTCCCTATCAGGTCCAGTTCTCTCAGATGGGAGGGATTGGACCTCAGCGCTGAGGCCAGAGAGCCACAGCTGATCTCTGATAAACTGCAGCGCCACAATCTAAATAAAGAAGGGAAACTTTTATAAGGTTATAAGTGAAACCAGTATTCATCTGAAAGGTTAATCAAAGGCATGATCTGTAAATATTTAATTTAGTTACAGGTTAAAAAATGATAGTAATATGTAATTACCACAATTCCAACCTCTCAGGTTTGCACTGTTCCAAAGGAGAATATATATTGTTCTGGCCCTCACTCTTCCCAGGTTCTCCCACCTCTTTCCCTCCCATCTCATCATGGAGATCCATCTCACCTGTGGCTCATCTTTAAAGGCACAACCTGTCTTAGATGACTTCCTGTCTCCCTCACCATCTCCCTCCTCGTTGGCTGGTGTCTACCAGGCACCCTCACCTAGTTTTGTCTAATTTTGGTTACCATCTGTGGCTTTTTCATTGTCCTTAAATCAATTTATCATGAATAAGTGGTCCCCGTGTGGCCCTCCCTCCTGAAGGAACTGGGCACAACACACACACTCAGAAAGTGTGAGGACCCTCGGATGGAATAATGGACATTTTTGAGAATGGTGTTTACCTCAGAGTTTCCAGTCGGCAGTTTGGAAAGTGGAGAAAACCACAGAGCAGCTTCACTCCTGAATCCAGCAGATCGTTCCACTCAGGTCCAGTTCTCTGAGATGGGAGGGATTGGACCTCAGCGCCGAGGCCAGAGAGCCACAGCTGATCTCTGATAAACTGCAGTCAATCAATCTGAAAAATGCAGGATGAGGTTATACGGTGCAGGTCTGCATGTTATCTGCGTCAGTACTAAACCTACGTTAGTTCTTAGTTGGTCAGACCTGAATTCACGATATTACAAGGAATTTTTTTAATGTGGTGCATCACAGCAGTGTTGAGAACAGCCTCACTTCACCATCTTAGCAGCTGGTATATAGGTAGAAAAATGAAGACTGACCCGAGCGTCTCCAGTTTACAGTTTGGACTCTCCAGTCCAGAACAGAGCCGCTTCACTCCTGAATCCTTCAACGTGTTGAGGCTCAGGTCCAGAACCCTCAGATGGGAGTGGTTGGACTTCAGTGCTGAGGCCACAGAATCACAGCTGGTCTCTGATAACCTGCAGCAACTTAGTCTAAAATAACAATTATTTTGAGAGAAGACAAATAAAAATCAACATGTACCAGAGCAAAACACAGCTTCCAAGCAACAAACCTCTGGTCCTGCACCGGCTTATCTGCCGTATGTTCCTATTTTGGGTTCTTTCAGGGCGGTTGGACAAGATCTACAGCGTATGTAAAGTGTGTGT
Organism: Takifugu flavidus; assembly: GCF_003711565.1. Taxonomy (NCBI): domain Eukaryota; kingdom Metazoa; phylum Chordata; class Actinopteri; order Tetraodontiformes; family Tetraodontidae; genus Takifugu; species Takifugu flavidus. The sequence continues at coordinate 2,414 of NW_026622240.1, forward strand.
GGGTCAAAATAACTTCCAAGTTTGTGAGACCACATTTCTCAATAGCACTCAACTCTTGTCAGGAGCTGGGCCAAAGCGACCCACTCCTGACAGCTTGTGGGCGATGCTGCAGCGACCCTGCAATCCCTACACTCTCTGGTGAAACCAAATCAAAGGTTTTAGACACTGCTGGATGCTGGAAGGGTGGCTATAGTCTGGACGCATCGTTCCCCTGACTGCACATTTCTCCAACAATGATTGGCAGCTGGTGTCACTTGTTCTCCAGATGAGAGAAGGAAAGAGAGCCACCCCACAGTGTGTTTGATTGCCCCACTGCAAGCTCAATGCTGCCAGAAAACATTGCAGGAGCATCAATTCCCCTCAGGGCATCAACAAGGAGCTCAGGAAAAGGTGCAGCTGCCACCTACTAGAGACAAGCACACTGAGCTGAGATTCAAAGCCCTCTCCTCCCAAGAGAAGAGCTTGTTTGTTGGAGGCTCTTCTGGGCGATACCTGGTGCCACAGCTCCAGCTCAGCCCGTCTCTGGAGCTGAGGTGGAGCTTAGCAAGTTTCATGGTTCTCCACCACTTCCTCTCGCTGAGGACCTTCTCAGCTGGTGGTTTCTGCTCCACCTTCCAAGTTGAGCAGGTGATACTTCTGCATTCCTGCCACCAGTGTCTCTGCAGAAAGAGTCTTCTCTCCTGTTTTATATTATATTGTATAAAATTAGGTTTTTTGGTTGATGTCTTAGATGTTGTTGACTAAGAGCAGGTTTTTCTTTAATAACATAGAAAGATTCGATGAGAAGAGCAAATGTATTATTTTATGAGCTACTTCCACTACTATTATATACACATACTTCCATATTGTCTTAGATTGCAAGCTGCATTTATTGCATCGTTCATAGAAAGTCATATTTGTGAGGAGAAAAACTCCAATAAGGTCATTTTCTTTCATGACCATTACAAAAGAAGGAGGCGATGAACAAACAGATTTATATAAAAATGTGTGAAAACTTATGGATGGAAACCTTTTTAAAATGGTTGCATTGTGTAGAATCGGTGCAGAATCAACTTGTTGACTTCTGATTTGGACTCCAATGGAAGTGAGGTGCAACAATTGTGGATGCTGAAAGCTTCAGATCTTCATGAAGGTTCTGTGGTTGGACTGACCTGCTGCCCCTTTAAGAGGGAGGCAGGTTTGGGCTTCTGGCTGGAATGAAGCCACCTAAGATGAGAATGACTGCAGGCTTTCGGTACCAAGGTTTAACAGGGTGCTCACTTCACACTTGGGCTTTTCTCTTTTTTGGGATGGCTTTTCTCAGTAGAGAAGGGGCATGGCACACTGCAGCAGCTTTCTTTTTGGGTTTGCTAGTTTTCCTTCTGATCTTTAAAAGACAGGAAGAACCTTTTTTGATTGGTCTGAATGTTTGGGCGGTTTTGTGGCCAGCCTAAAATAAAACAAGACAAATCTACAACTGATACTTCCTTTCTAGTCATTGATGACCATCCTCACATGGGACAGATTTCCACAACCAATTGAATACTGCAAATCTGTCCTGTGTGGTCTTTTTTCTGAGAACTGTAACACTAGTGACCAAGAAGAAGGAGATGGAGGTGGATTTCAGAAAAAGCAAGTCCCCTCCCTCCCCAGTCTGCATTAGTGGGAAAGATGTGGAAATAATCCCATCTTACATGTTCCTGGGTGTTCAGCTGGACAATAAACTGGAGTGGTCCACAAACACCGATGCTGTTTACAAGAAGGCCATGAGCAGACTCTACTTCCTCAGGAGACTCAGGTCCTTCAGTGTTTACAGCAGGATGCTCCACATGTTCTACCAGTCTGTCATGGCTAGCACCATCTTCTTTGCAGCAGTGTGCTGGGGAGCAGGCTAAGCTAAGGATGCCAACAGACTCAACAAACTCATTAAAAAGGCAGGTCTGTTGTTGGCTGTAGACTTGATAACTTGGACGAGGTGGTGAGGGACAGGATGGTGTTGAAACTGCAGACAATCATGGACAATCCCCCCCCCCCCCCCCCCATGACACAGCAGAGCTACTGCAGCCTCGCTGCTCTAAGGAACGCTACAGGAAGTCCTTCCTGCCGTCTGCCATCAGACTGTATAACTCACCCAAACCCAGCCAATAACAATAACTGTGTAATGTTCATGTTGTAATCTTATTTCTAATTAATTCTATATTTATGTATATATGCTTATAATGCTTATAATATGTATATATTATATATATGCTTATAATATATGCTGTATATATGCTTATAACGTTCTAATCTTATCTGTATTTATTTATTCTGTCTCTATACTTTGCATAAGCTGCTACTATAATTCAATTTCCCCACGGGGATGAATAAAGTTCATCTTAATCTCTTAATCTTAACTATGTTTATAACAAAGATCAAACATGTAAACATTTATTGTCTAACTAGTTACACCTGGGAAAGTACTGGATCATCTCTGACTGACCTGAGAGTCTCCAGCTTACAGAGAGGATCCTGGAGAAAACCACAGAGCAGCTTCACTGCTGGATCCTTCAGCTGGTTGAAGCTAAGGTCCAGTTCTCTGAGATGGGAGGGATTGGACCTCAGCGCTGAGGCCAGAGAGCCACAGCTGATCTCTGATAACCAGCAGTCCCTTAATCTAAATAAAGAAGGGAAACTTTTATAAGGTTATAAGTGAAACCAGTATTAATCTGAAAGGTAATCAAAGGCATGATCTGTAAATATTTAATTTAGTTACAGGTTAAAAAATGATAGTAATATGTAATTACCACAATTCCAACCTCTCAGGTTTGCACTGTTCCAAAGGAGAATATATATTGTTCTGGCCCTCACTCTTCCCAGGTTCTCCCACCTCTTTCCCTCCCATCTCATCATGGAGATCCATCTCACCTGTGGCTCATCTTTAAAGGCACAACCTGTCTTAGATGACTTCCTGTCTCCCTCACCATCTCCCTCCTCGTTGGCTGGTGTCTACCAGGCACCCTCACCTAGTTTTGTCTAATTTTGGTTACCATCTGTCGGCTTTTTCATTGTCCTTAAATCAGTTTATCATGAATAAGTGGTCCCCGTGTGGCCCTCCCTCCTGAAGGAACTGGGCACAACACACACACTCAGAAAGTGTGAGGACCCTCGGATGGAATAATGGACATTTTTGAGAATGGTGTTTACCTCAGAGTTTCCAGTCGGCAGTTTGGAAAGTGGAGAAAACCACAGAGCAGCTTCACTCCTGGATCCTGCAGCTCGTTGTGACTCAGGTCCAGTTCTCTGAGATGGGAGGGATTGGACCTCAGCGCCGAGGCCAGAGAGCCACAGCTGATCTCTGATAAACTGCAGTATTCTAATCTGAAAAATGCAGGATGAGGTTATACGGTGCAGGTCTGCATGTTATCTGCGTCAGTACTAAACCTACGTTAGTTCTTAGTTGGGTCAGACCTGAATTCACGATATTACAAGGAATTTTTTTAATGTGTTGCATCACAGCAGTGTTGAGAACAGCCTCACTTCACCATCTTAGCAGCTGGTATATAGGTAGAAAAATGAAGACTGACCTGAGCCTCTCCAGTTTACAGTTTGGACTCTCCAGTCCAGAACAGAGCTGCTTCACTCCTGAATCCTGCAACGTGTTGTGGCTCAGGTCCAGAACCCTCAGATGGGAGAGGTTGGACTTCAGAGCTGAGGCCACAGAATCACAGCTGGTCTCTGATAAACTGCAGCGACTTAGGCTAAAATAACAATTATTTTGAGAGAAGACAAATAAAAATCAACATGTACCAGAGCAAAACACAGCTTACAAGCAACAAACCTCTGGTCCTGCACCGGCTTATCTGCCGTATGTTCCTATTTTGGGTTCTTTCAGGGCGGTTGGACAAGATCTACACCGTATGTAAAGTGTGTGTGGGTCAAAATACCTTCCAAGTTTGTGAGACCACATTTCTCAATAGCACTCAACTCTTGTCAGGAGTTGGGACAAAGCGACCCACTCCTGATAGCTTGTGGGCGATGCTGCAGCGACCCTGCAATCCCTACACTCTCTGGTGAAACCAAATCAAAGGTTTTAGACACTGCTGGATGCTGGAAGGGTGGCTATAGTCTGGACGCAGAGTTCCCCTGACTGCACATTTCTCCAACAATGATTGGCAGCTGGTGTCACTTGTTCTCCAGATGAGAGAAGGAAAGAGAGCCCCCCCACAGTGTGTTTGATTGCCCCACTGCAAGCTCAGTGCTGCCAGAAAACATTGCAGGAGCATCAATTCCCCTCAGGGCATCAACAAGGAGCTCAGGAAAAGGTGCAGCTGCCACCTACTAGAGACAAGCACACTGAGCTGAGATTCAAAGCCCTCTCCTCCCAAGAGAGAGCTTGTTTGTTGGTGGCTCTTCTGGGCGATACCTGGTGCCACAGCTCCAGCTCAGCCCGTCTCTGGAGCTGAGGTGGAGCTTAGCAAGTTTCATGGTTCTCCACCACTTCCTCTGGCTGAGGACCTTCTCAGCTGGTGGTTTCTGCTCCACCTTCCAAGTTGAGCAGGTGATACTTCTGCATTCCTGCCACCAGTGTCTCTGCAGAAAGAGTCTTCTCTACTGTTTTATATTATATTATAGAAAATTAGGATTTTTGGTTGATGTCTTGACTAAGATGTCTTGATCCATGACTAAGAGCAGGTTTTTCTTTCATAACATAGAAAGATTCGATGAGAAGAGCAAATGTATTATTTTATGAACTACTTCCACTACTATTATATACACATACTTCCATATTGTCTTAGATTGCAAGCTGCATTTATTGCATCGTTCATAGAAAGTCATATTTGTGAGGAGAAAAACTCAAATAAGGTCATTTTCTTTAATGACCATTACAACAGAAGGAGGCAATGAAGAAACACATTTATCTAAATATTCGTGTAAACTTCTGCATGGAAACCTTTTTAAAATGGCTGCATTGTGTAGAATCGGTGTAGAATCAATTTGTTGACTTCTGATTTGGACTCCAATGGAAGTGAGGTGCAACAATTGTGGATGCTGAAAGCTTCAGATCTTCATGAAGGTTTCTGTGCTTGGACTGACCTGCTGCCCCTTTAAGAGGGAGGCAGGTTTGGGCTTCTGGCTGGAATGAAGCCACCTAAGATAAGAATGACTGCAGGCTTTCGGTACCAAGGTTTAACAGGGGCTCACTTCACACTTGGGCTTTTCTCTTTTTTGGGATGGCTTTTCTCAGGAGAGAAGGGGCATGGCCACTGCAGCAGCTTTCTTTTGGGGTTTTCTAGTTTTCCTTCTGATCTTTAAAAGACAGGAAGAACCATTTTTGATTGGTCTGAATGTTTGGGCGGTTTTGTGGCCAGCCTAAAATAAAACAAGACAAATCTACAACTGATACTTCCTTTCTAGTCATTGATGACCATCCTCACATGGGACAGATTTCCACAACCAATTTAATACTGCAAATCTGTCCTGTGTGGTCTTTTTTCTGAGAACTGTAACACTACGTTTATAACAAAGATCAAACATGGAACATTTATGTCTAACTAGTTACACCTGGGAAAGTACTGGATCATCTCTGACTGACCTGAGAGTCTGCAGCTTACAGAGAGGATCCTGGAGAGCACCACAGAGCAGCTTCACTGCTGGATCCTTCAGCTGGTTCTCACTCAGCTCCAGAACCCTCAGATGGGAGGGATTGGACCTCAGCGCCGAGGCCAGAGAGTCACAGCTGATCTCTGATAACTGCAGCGTGACAGCCTGGAAAAGGAATCATGGCAAAATGATCTCTTATTGGAGGAAAAGTCATATTACACTTGCTCAAAACCATTATTTCATTTTATATATTATTTAATCAGGGCCCTTGGAGTCAGGAGAGCTCTGGCCCCCCACTGAAACTGGGATATTACAGCAACAACATAGTTAAAAAGTATCTATAAAATTGACTTTCAATGGCTCATTTAAATTCATACTGCACTTCTCTTCTCTAAAAGTCAATGGAGTTTATCTTGAAGCCTTTCATTGTTTAGTTGTTATGTCGAAGATAAAAGAAAGCTGACCTGAGCGTCTCCAGCTTACAGTTTAGACTCTCCAGTCCAGAACAGAGCAGCTTCACTCCTGGATCCTGCAGATTGGTCTCAGTCAGCTCCAGAACCCTCAGATGGGAGGGATTGGACCTCAGTGCCGAGGCCAGAGAGTCACAGCTGATCTCTGATAACCTGCAGCGTAACAACCTATAAAAGGAATAAATGGGGCAAATAAAAACACATTTCGAAATATGAAAATGAAGAAAAAGCAGAAAATGTAAAGAAATTAGAAAAGACCAACAGAGGCCTCCTGACCTGAGCGTCTCCAGTCTGCAGTTTGGATGCATCATTGCAGAAGACAGTAACTTTACTCCGGCATCTATCAGGCTTTGGTTCTCGCTTAAGCTCAGCTCCCGTAGATGAGAAGGGTTTGACGTCATTGCTGAGGCCACAACTTCCCAATGTCTCTTTGAAAGAAAACGACCAGACAGTCTGTTGTGTATGAAACAAAATATGAGTCAAACTTTGGGATTTCTAATCAACTTATCTGAGAATCTACCTCAACACAAATGTAGCTCATTTCCTGGAAAAGCTAAATTCAACGACCATCAGATCTGAAATGCAACTGAATTATTCTCACATTTGTCTTATTTTAGAACAGCTCATAATTACTCAATATTTAAAATGATTATAGCAAATGGTTTAAAGAAACGTGCATCTTTTTATCTGTCTATCGGCTCTTTGGATATTTTGCATTTCATCCAATTTGTACGATCGTGCGTCAAGTCTTAATTCAGCGATCCGATCGATGACATCAGAGTCTCTGGTTGCATCGATTGCCCTCAGCTTCTGTTACTCTGCCTGTTTCCCTTCAAATCATTTTCACTGCACCTTTTGTTGCTAGTGATGAAGTTGCCACCTAACGGGTGTGGAAAGGCTCAAACAACTTTGTGGGTCACATAAAGGCTCCAAACGGAACCGCCACAAAGACCTAAAACACCCATTTAAACCAACGAGGCCGGCTGTTTTTACGTTGAACAAATGAAGCAAAATAGTCACGTGTCATTAGTTAAAATGTGTTTTTCTGTCGTTAGAATACGATGTATACAAACAAACAAAAGTTATTTAATGACATGACAGTAATTTCATGATAGTCAGTTAACTTGTGGCTCCTATTATTCCTGCCTTATGTTGGTTTGTCTGGATTGACTTTGAACTTATATCCAGCCAGTGTTGAACATTTCTGGATGAATTGTTGTTTTTTTTTAATTTATGGACGCTGCAATGGAGATAAAGAATTGACGGGAATGACCACTGGAGGGGGTTTATTGCTGCCTGACATGATCCACTCGCTTGATTTAAACGCCGATGTCCGGCCCTAAAAATCTTTACTTACACGGCCTTCCTGCAGTTCCTCACAGCTGGAATCAGGCGACGTCGTCCCTCCACCTGAGGTGTTGGACTGCCGCAGGTCAGCCATCCAACATCCTCTGACATCTGCAGCAGGAAGGCCAGAGCTGAACAGGGATCTCTGACAGTCTCCTCTCTGATTCTTCCCTGACTTCAGGAACTCTTGGATCTCTGATGGACCTGACTGATCCTTCATCTCATCAGACAGTGGAAGATGTTGATGCTTCTGTGGGGAGATTCCATCACTGTTCACCTCCTTCAGGTTGTTGAGGACCTTCTGGATGGTTCCTGGGTGGTTCTCCATCTGATCCAATAGTCCACCCAGATCCTCTGATTGGACTCCAGAAAGACCATGAAGGAAGCGAACAAACAAGTCCAGGTGGCCATTTTTTACTTTCAAGAGATTTCATTAGTGCTCTCCTGAGGAAGTCATCAAGAGATTTGACTGGTTCAGAATATTTTAGGAACTGATTTATAACGCTTGTTTTCCTGGTGTAACGGTGGAAACATGTAGACGGCAGCAAAGAAACTCCTGAATGCTCGATGAACAAAGCAGTTAGACTGATTTCTGGAAGATCACACTCTCTCTTTTGAAGATCTCTGTACAAACTCCTGAGTACACCGACACCTCGGAGACGTCCAGTCCACATCGCTCCAGGTCTTCAGAGTAGAACATGATGTTTCCTTTCTCCAGATGTTCAAACGCCAGCCGACCCAACTTCAGAAGGAGTTTTTATCAGCCTCAGTCGTTCCTCTATCTCTGCTTTCCTCACATACTTCTGCT
>NW_026622241.1:0-11252 GCF_003711565.1 Takifugu flavidus
TGGGCACTACGGACTCTGCTCTCTCTTCCTCTTCCATCACACATTCGCTCATTTTTAAATGTGAGTCTAAACGGTTAAGCAGGAACAGTCTGCTGACACAGAAAAGAAGATTAAAGAACATGATTCTCAGCATGAAGACAAGCAGAGGTCTGTCCAATGACGTATTGTCGGCTCATTCACATCAAAATCTATTATATGATGTCACCCTGTACATCATACAGGCCACATATATATTGGAAAAAAGTTTTGGGACATCTTAAAAGTTTACACCATGTTAAATATAAAATAGTTGTGGAAAAAATGTTTCTCCTGGGTGTTTCAAAAGGTGCGGTGGCATTAGACGGACGCACACAAATACAAATTAAATCATTTTTTATCTGGTTATGGTTTACAAGAAAACCTAAATTCTTTCAAGATGTCAGTTCTCAACATTAAATTCAACAAATAAGATGAGAATGCATTCAAAACTAAACAGAAATACGTCATCACATCATCAAAGTGGGTCAAATGCAGCATCATCTTCTGTCATCTCAGACAGGATTCCAAGAAGAGGATCTTCATTTTCAACAACGCACCTTGACATCTCATCATGGCTCGTCTGTCAGACTACAAGCAGCTTTTTTTGATCAGGTGCATCATGTTTCTCACGAACACATGATGGTGCTGGAAAAAACATTTGTAGCCTGACCTAGAGGTCAAAACTCTGCATGGCGTGCACAGCTACTAGTTGCAGCTGGTGGTTGTGGCGGAGGAGATCCCAAACATATCTAGCAAGCTTGTTTTGGAGCAGAGCTTGTCCACCACCTCTGACCATCACAGAAGTCCCACCATATCCATGGCCAGGTGTGTTGGCAGCATTGGAGCCAGCCTCAGGAAAAAGGTGTGTCAATATCTCAGAAGTGATGATCAAGTTGCCACGACCCAACAGAAGTCAAGCAACCCAACATGCTGAATAGAATAGATGACACACAGCAAAGGGCAAAAACACCCAATTCTGCTCAGACTAATCTGATCTGACCACATGTACAGGACCAAAAATATGAAAACACCAACAAATTCATATTCCACAAAGACCCAGTTGTTAAAACAATCAAATGGAATGCCTTGATCTCTCCCTCTTTCCATACTCTCCTTTTTAAAATAAAGGATTGATTGTCCCCCTGGTGGAGGGACAAAGAGAGGAGGCTAAAACTCGCGTTTGTGTCCCTCTTTCCGTGGATTTTTCCACTAACTGCAAATAATATTGTCGACTTATTGTGAGTATTAAAATGTGCTTCCTCAACCTCTAAAATGTTGGCTCAGGGTTAGCGGAAAACGCAGTTAGAGGAAACACGGTACAAGGTTTGATCATCCGTCACAACATTCCCGTCGACCAGCCGCAATGTGCGTCCGAAACACGCGCACGCTCATTGCGCACACGCAGCTTATTAAGCCGCATCTCGCAGCGGAACATTGATTCGAGACGACAGCAGTGAAAGAACCAAATGCTACCTGAATATTACAGGTTTTCCATCAGGGCTCGGTCAGTCCAGATGGAGCCCGAAGTTGAGAACTTTCACTTTCGCTTCTTCTTCCTCTACACGTCCGTGTTCGTGGTTGGATCGCGTCATGTCCAGCACAAGCGCCTCTCTTCAGAACAATTTGGTCCACGTTTTAACTGAAATACTGGGAAACAACTGGAGTTCGTCTGACAGATGTTCGTTTTTGGCTGCGGAATCAAACTGGGTCAACTTTTTGATCTATAGGATCCCCTCTGGTTCAAAGTGTCCCTATAGGATATTGACAGTTCTGACCTTTTGGGGGCTGCACACACCTCTTAATGGTGACGGCACCAACGGAGCTGATCCAGTTGTCATCAGCTGGCCAGTCTGACTCCAGCTCATTAGGGGAAATTTGCTGATCTGGAGGAGAAGCTTTCAAAACTTGACGGGCTGGGGGGAAAGGACTGTAATTTTGGAATCAGCGTGCCAATTTGATTTTTAATCAGAATAATTTAGAATAATTTCAACAGGATATTTTCAAATTGTTCCCCAGTGTAACTTCACCTGAAATTGTGGACTCCAGAATATCACCATTAAATCCATTTAATCACTTAATAGCTGTGGAATTTGAGCCATGAGAAAAATATCTCTCCATCATGATTTCCAGAATTTTTCATCAATATCTGAGATTCTTCGAAAGCTTCGCTGGTGTTGGGTTTTTATTGCTTCTGCTTCATTTTCAGGCGCAGTTCTTTTATTTTCAAATCAAATCAAATCATCTTTATTTGTAATGTCTGTTGTAGTCAAACTTGGTGCTATGCAGAATCCCAGGGCCTGATCCCTAACAATCAACAGGAAACTGGGGGCTCCTGCTGATGGGGGGGTGGGTAGGGAGAGAGGAGGAGAAGGGGGAGGACAGGTAGAGGAGAGACAAGGCAGACATCATTCAGTTCATTTTAAAACCCACTACATTATATATTCTGAATAGCTGGTGCTGGTAATCGGAAGGATAAAACTATTCTGTAAAAATGTATATTTAGCTTTGTGAAATTGTGTCGTATAGGTCAAATAAGAAAACAAGATCAACTGCTGAACCAGTGCAATTTATTTTTAACGTGTTAATCTCCACAAAGAAAGAAAAACCACAAACAACAAGTTTATAGTGGTCCAGTAATGCGCTCTAGTCATACACCAGTACAGTTAACAATAACTCATGTTTTCCAGCTGCTTTTCCATCTTCAGTGGGAATAATCCAGGCGTTCTGGGCTTGAACAAAGGTATTAAAGAGCTGGCTGAATGTCTGAGGTGACTGAAGGACACACTTGGGCTTTTCTCAATAGAGAAGGGGCACGGCACAGTGCAGCAGGTTCTCATCTTAAAATTTACTGTATTCATGGGAGTTTTATTTGGTCATTTTGCTTCTTTTTATTTCCTATTTCCCACATTTATTATTTGTTTTTATTAGATTGCAATAAATCCTATAACATTGAACAGACTGACTAATTGAAGAGACAATTAAGAGAATGTTTTAATGCTTCTAAGAGTGGCCGAGGAGCCATTTAGAACTTTATAAAGATGCATTGTGTGATACCAGGAACTAATTTAACTTCAAGGGGAAGCTGCTTCTGCTTTGTCGACCATCGACTGATCTCCTGAAAGTCCACCAGCGCTTTTTAAAAACTGAATTTTTCATCTATGGAGGGAGTAGACGGCAGATGTTTCCACAGATGCTCTTCACCAGTGGTCAGTGAGTGATGCAGCAGATGAGCGGGAGTTGACTGGCTTCAACCAGCTACTGTCTCAATGTCTCCAGCCCATAGTGTGGATTCTCTACGACAGGGGTGGGGCGGCCTCCGGGCCTATACGGCCTACGAGACCATTTCTACCGGCCCGCAACGCAATAAGATTTTTAGATTTTATATGTGCACTTATACAGTGGGACCGTTCGCTAAACTCCGCGAGCTGCGAGTAGCAGCGGTAGCGTATTTTTGCCTTTCGTATCGTGAAATTTCTTTCGTAACAAGATGAAATATTTTCCCGTTTTCTGAGATAAAACAGACGGTTATGTTATGTCCGAGTCAAGGTCAGGGTCAGTGAACACAGCATGTGATGTACGTAGTGGGCTGGACTGATTGACACGGACGAATAATGCCTAGCGAAACACGCTAAACTCTATGAGTTGAAAGGACAGATGAGTTTGGATAAAATTAACGCTCTTCGCCGGAGTTTGGAGGCTCAACAAGCAGCTTTCACACGACCATGTACCGAATATTACGCGTGCAAGTTTTGTGGTGAGTGAATTAATAGCCACGAAGCTGAAACCTCACGCCGAAGGAGAGTTCGTGAACGCGCCTCGTAGCCGCCGCTGAGGCGCTCGCGCCGGACAAAGTAAAATTGTTTCAAAGCGTGAATTTGTTTTCGTGAATAACTACTGAACTAAGACATATATTGTTATGATTCCAGTGGCTAACGGTATGTTTTTATGGTCAAGGAATCTAAATATGTAGTCAAAGTATATGTGGGACTAATATTTATGGTGGAAATCACAATATGCCAGGAATTGTTGCGCTTGGCGGAGGTCTGCGCTCTCCGAGTGCTTTCTAGTTGTTGTTGTTATTATTATTGTCTATCTTTCTTCATTTATTTTCTTGATTATCTTGTTGTATTGCAGTTTTTGTGAGTAGAGGCCTCGAACAGGCCCTTACGGGTCTCTTGCCTCAACTCTGCACCTCTTTTTTTTATTGTTTTGTATGATCATGAAAACATTTTACTTGTTTGTCATTTTATTCTATTGTTTTGGTGATTTTATATGCATGTGTGCTAAATAAATAATTCAAACTCAAATGCAGCGATCATGAGACTTAGTAACACAGTGGTTATAGACTTTTTTTTGTCTTTTTTTGCATCCCTACGTATGTTTTCATAATAGTATGGCCCTCGGAGGACTTTATAAAAATTGAAATGGCCCTCGATATGAAAAAGGTTCCCCACCCCTGCTCTAAAGTCAGGCATCCTAAAGGTGGATGTTTTCTGAGGCCTGGAGGCTTTAAAGTGGCGCTTTTACCCACTTGTCCTCGTTCTGTTGGAAACTTGATCCAAAAACCTTTTCTGGAGCTTCATGTTCTGCTTTTTTGAAGGAATGAAATGGTTTCATCAGCGCTGCCGGGGGCTGAGCAGGCTTCATAAATCTGAAGCTCTGAGATCCTTTAAAGATCTCCTGGAATCAGCAGATGGGGGTTTGATCAAAAACTGTAAGAATCAGTCAAGCTATCAAATCTTGACTCAGTCCAAGCGTGAACCAGTCCATCCAGAGCTGATTATGGCTCAGCCAGGAGGAAAGCACGGCCTGGGGGGGTTCATATGGAGCAGGCACACTCTGGCTCTATTGCTACTGAAAACAGCCCTTCAGCACAGCAGCCTGGAATACAGTTCTGGAGAACACCTGTTCCCAACAGAACCTGTTTAAAACGGGACCAGTAAAGATGCCCGGCGTGACCACGACCACGGGGAGAGGGGGGGGGCAGAGACAGGCGGTAACGCCGCTGCCCACCGATTCACCTGGAAACAACAAAAACCCCAGCAGCTTGGACCCAATATGGCAGCGTGTTCCTCAAAAACGCTCCTCAAACTCTCCCCACAGCTTCATTGCTAAACAGGATTTGGGTTTTTTTGTCCGTGCTAAATGGAAAGTGTTTGTCCTTTGGTGGTCCAACAGGACCACGATTTGGATGGATGGATGATTTGATGTTATTGAGAATAAAAACAGCTGAAAATGGAAGCGGAGATGTTTCAGAGCACCAGAGTTCAGAAAGAGTTTCTAATCAAACACCGCCTGTTTGGAATGATGAATGGATGAATTTTTATCTAATTTAGACTAATTTTAACATCCTTTATGCCAGTTCCATAGAGCACACACACACACACTAGCAAAGATGATATCCAAACAGCCAAATAAATGGGAGTCAAAAGAAATCATTTAAAGCTCATATGTCAGAGTCAAGGTCGAGGGTTTTCTATGGCCCCCGGGATGATATTGATTTATTATTAGAACCGGCCCGCAGGCCGCAGATGTTTTACACAGGCCAATACTACATTTCCCACAATGCAACGGTGACAGTCTGAGCGGGAGGTGGCTTCATTTCATTATTTATCAGTAGTCATTAGCATAACAGCAAAAGTTAACTTTCAGATACCATAAAATGGCAAAAGGGAAGGTGGACACTGAGAACCGGGGGTTCAAACAAGGTGGGAGTGGGAGCACATGTTCACGGAGGCAGCTGGGAAACCTGGGTGTCTTCTGAGTGGAGAAAGGGTGGCGGTAATGAAAGAATATCATCTGAGACGCCATCATGAAGCTAAACACAGCCGATCTGTCTCTGAGCTTTGTCCTCCACACGCTTTTTGGTGGCCTCCAGCTCCCTCTGGAAAAACTCTGACGTGGCAAATTGTTCAAAGGGCATTCTGGGGTCAGAGAGTCCCTCAGCAGCATAAGTCTGATGCACCTTCCTTGAGCAGTAGAAGTAGCGAACAGGACCCTGCTGATAGAAAAAGTGGATGGAAGATCCACCCGTCCCATACGGAGACTTGGGCTGTCCACAGGCCAGACAGGGTTTCCTCTGTCTCATCTTCTGCTCTGGTCGCTGCTGCTGCTGCTCCATCTCTAGAATGCCCTGCACAATTTTTTCAATGGAATCCTGCGTCAGAGGGTGGGCAGGGCGGCTGTGGGAGGAGTGACAACAGCCGTCTCCATGGTGACTACAGGAACGCTGGTTGTTTTGCTCCCCTCTGTCAAGGAGTACCACAGCTGTTGAGTCTCCAGGAGCTTCTCTGGGCTGGTGTTCAGAGAAGAACTGGTGTTCAACAGCTTTGCCAGATGCTTCACATAGCGGGATATGTGAAACCTGGTTGTGGGGCGGAGCAAGCTGTTCGGATCGGCCGCAGACCGATGGACCGTGTCTGCGTAGTCTCGATCCACAAGCCTCAGGATGTCCTTGTCCCCATGATGATACTGCAGCAAACTATCAATAGCGTCTTTCATGGGAAGAGTCCAGCGTGTGTGGTCCAAGACAAACACTCCACCACCAGTCTTCATGGGTCCAGTGCGGGCGCTCCTCGGCGAGGACTTCAGCGGCAGGGGCAAAGCTCCAGAGACGTCTGGAACACAAACAAAGCAATAATGCATCCTTAGTAACTCATATTATCGCGATATGGGCTATTGAGAAAACACATTAATATCCATCCCTTAATAACAGAAAGTGTAATATTTAACACATCAAAAGATTGAGATACACTGACCACAACCTAACTAAATCTATTTATTTTCAATCATTCGAACGCCTTAATTCCAACATGCGGCTCTGAAAAACCCGATTATCGTTGACCCGCCCACTGATCTTTCAGGATCCTGGTCATCCTCTGCTGGAATCTCCTTTACACGTCCAGCAGCAGAGAGATGGAAGCTGACAGGTGGCGCAGGGGGAAGCGAGGGCACAGCAGTCGCTGTTGCCCAGCTGGAGGAAGGTGTTGCCCCAGGAGCATCGTCTGGAGCGGGAGGGGGCACAAGAGCCGAAGGCGGATCCCTCTTCTGCATTTTGTGTTTGTCCCAGTCCAGAGGGAGCGGACGGCAGCCCGGTTCTCTGGACTCCAGCCCAAACCTTTCTCCAGTGTCTCTGTCAGAGAGGCGGAACGCAGGGCACTTGTCTTGTCCCGTCACTGCCATGGAAGCAGAGTTCTAAATGCGAGGCAGAGACATAGAAATATGAGCTCTAAAGGAAGAATTGTAACATTAAATATAACATTTCTTCAAAGACAATGACTTGCAGAGAGCATTTTTCAGTTTGAATGACGGCAAACAAAGAAGATGGCTGATCTCACCTGTCCATCCAGTGGTAGCCGGCCTTTTCCACCCCAGCGTGGCTGTACCTCTGGGCCATTCCTTGCTACATCGGATGCAGGGACCTTTCTGTCTCAGCCTGAACCATCACCCAGGACACAATGAGCCAGTTCTCATTCATCACTGCGAAACTGGACATGGCTCCAGATGCCAGTGTCACCTTCCTCGCCATCTTCCTCGTGTGGTCCCACCTGAAAACCTGCCCCAACGTGCCCTGGAGGAGCTTGGTCAGAGACGGCTGTTGACGCTTGAACTCATCCAGCAGGCAGTCAGTCAGGTAGAATCCGGACACAGACACCCCACCCCAACCTTCTTGGTCCTCGTATGGCCCGAAAGCACGTGGCCGATCTTCCATCCTCACGTACTGGCCGATGGTTCTCTGTCCGTACGCCCCAGCCTCGGCCTCCCTGACGTTCTGGACAGCGTGCAGATACGCCAGGTGAGCTCGTTCATACTTGAGGTGCATGAGCTCATTCACCTGGTTCGCCATATCGGTCGGTGACTTGCCAGAACGCCGCAGTTCATCCATTACCGACTTGCACGCAGCCTTCTTGTAAGTCAGGAATGCAGGCAAAAGGTTAGTAAAGCGCACGGGCAGCTTCTCCACCCATGGAGGGTTGTCAGCGGACCAGTTCCTGCGACAGGCCTTGCAGCAGAGTCGCGAGGAAAAGATCAAATACTGGCCACGGACGCTGACGATCACTCGAGGTCTGCCCACGCCTGCAGAGACCACCTGAGGACGAGGACAGCTATGGAGGCACGGCAGGATGTCATTGTTCCTCAACCTGACCATGATGTGGCTCTCTGGCTTCCAAATGAAAAATGGATGGAGCTGAAAAAAGTTGGGGGACGGGAGCTCAGCCACCATGTCCAGTAGCTCCGGCTGAGGAGGAAGACGCCAAAGAGAAATTGCGTTCCCAGGGTGATGCACTGGTCGGGACCCAGGCCACAACCCAAGTTGTTGAAGCTCCGTCCTCATCCACAGCTTTTGATGTTGTGAGCAGATCCTCTTGCTCATGTCGTGGTCAGGGACAGGCATGGGAACAGGAGCTATGGGAACTAGGATAAAGTAAAGAAGACAGTTGAACAACATAAAGTTATCATTACTGAAGAGACAATTTCAGTGCCCCCGCCCTCACATGATATAAACACACGATACAAGGAAACACACACGCGCCTCGGACACTTGGTTTCATTCCAGAGCTTACACGTCAGATTTTTTCCATGTCAGTGACAAAGAATCGTGTCAATTTGAATTACCCCGGGACACTTTATTATTGTTCAACACCCCACGGAATGGGGGAAATTGACATGGTTTAACATACCACTCTTTTCGTCTTGGGTAGAGTCCGTCAAAGGAGGCACTCTGCCGTCAGAGGTCTGTGCCGTGCAAGAGTCAGGTCCTGAAAACAAGTGCAGACTTGCTATTAAGAAATTACAGTCACTTCACCTGATGACAACATGGAAAGAACAGTCAGCTGGACATTACAGAGACATCAGGTTGTTCATCAGCCCTAAATAAAAAAAAAGGAAACATACCTGAAGTTGAGTGGGGCTCCTCTACCTTTGTGAGACCCTCTGTCTCTGTCACCAGGAAGGCCAGCTGTGGGGGGAGGGGCACAGGTCTCTTCCTCTTCACACCTGGTGAAGCTGGAACAGCTGCAGGTACGGTCATTTTCAAAAATGAAATGACTTTATTTAAGGCAGCTGCAGTTAGCAGAACACTTGATTGGATGAACAGAATTACAATGTTTTTACCATCAACTAGTGATGCCTGTAGCTCAGCGGTATCTCCAGGTGGGGCTTTGGAGCGTGTGGCAGATGGAACTAAAAAGACAACATTAGTTTAGTCAGTTCAGATTCAATGAGTTGTGAAGACGCCGTTATTAGTAGAAATTCAAGCAGCCTTATCGTTGCTCCTCCTGCTTCTTAGAATTTTACATCATTAAAATTAAAACAATATAATCGTCTCATTCACACCAATTGAAATGACAATGTTAATCAGCGCTCTTGAGGCCGAGCAGGAGGAGCATTGTGACTCGGTCAACAAACATGCATTCGCGTGTTCGTACCCCGTGCATCGAAACTGTTTTTCAACGAAGCATGCAAAGAGAACAAAAACAAACACTTACCCTCCTCCTCATAGTCAATATCAGTTCATCATTGCACAGATCAATTCATAGTCCTCACGACGGTTATTATCACACCAACATATGAAGAGTAATATTAAAGGAACTCGGCCGGAACATCAAGAACACAAAAATAATAAGATAAGTTTCAGATTTGGAGAGGAATTCTTCATGGAAAGGAACGGAACTCCAGCTCTGAAACCTATTTTTCAGAAACCTGTCTTTGCTCCTGGTGGCACTCTCGGCAGGGCGGCTGCTGCTACTGGCATAGCATCTGCACACAGATGAAAAGAAAAACAATAGAAATCAGATACGGCATGGACTTTGTTTGTCTGACATGAAATAAATGTGGTAACGGTGTATTTACAGCTCTGGACTTGCAGATCAGAGTTATGGATGCTCAGCATCTCCCTTTCCATCTCCACGTCCTCCTCCATGGCTGTGTTAAAGACAAAAATACCGGCTACAGGTTATTAGTAGAAAAGAAAAAAACCTTTTCCCAAAGTTGAACTTGTCACATGAAGGAATGAGCATACCCAGGGGCTCAGCTGGGGCCTTCATGGGATGCTCAGCAGGTGTGGAAGATGTGGTGGGCTGCTGCCTCTTCAGCAGGTTCTGCTGCAACCTGGACATTCGTGTACCTGGAACGCAGCGCCTGCCTATGACAAAATCAGCATAGCCATCACCTCTGCTGTCCCAGATCTCCTTCCACGTGCTCTTGGCTCGGGCACCAAATCCAACCAGCTGGTCGTCTTCAGATGAGGCAGTCACTCCATCCCCTCTTCCGGCCTCATAAGTGAGGAGAGCCTGGATTTCTTGGAAACTGAGGGCATAACTCACAAATGACTGGAGGCTGTCCTTACTGTGGCTGTCAGCCGTACAGAGACCTGCTGCCTCCTCGCTCTGCACGTTCTTGATCAGATACACGGTGGATCCTACGTCATTCTGCAAAAGCCATCTGAATGACTTTATATTTACCAAACTGCAGGACATAGTCTCCCTGCACCTCCATCTTATCTGAGGGATCCCCCCTCTTTGTCGGATGACGGCCAAAGTGTTCTGCCGTACGAGGTCCTCCCTCATGGCCGCAGACTTGTCCTGAGGAGTGGAACTCACCCGTTTGGCTTCATCAGATGGCTCCTGGAGGAGAAACCCAAGAGGCCCCTTGCGGAACACGACCCGAAGTTTCCCAGGGAAAAAGGCGAATTGCTTCTGCATGTTGAGCTGACATAAAGGACAAATGTCTATTAATTTTCTCATTTTTATTAGACCCTGATAAAACAGTTCCACCCATTTTTCAGATCACACCTGATAAATGTGATCAAAGGAATCTTAGGCCAGTAAAAGATAAAGTGTGGTACCATGTGTAAAGCTCTGTGTGTGTGTGTGTGTGTGTGTAGGTGTGTGTTTGTCTGTGTGTGTGTGTGTGTGAGAGAACATGTGGGGGGGGGGGGGGGCAGGAGGACAGTATCCCCTCTCAAAGACATTGGAAACAAAAACACACATTTGATGTAATAAAATGTAATACTACCACTACTAATATTACTACTAATAATAATTATAGTAATAATAATAATAATACCGAGATTTCAGTGCCACGACAAGTAAATCGGTTACTTGAATATAAAATATGAACAAGTTCATTCATCACTATCGTGTAATTTAATTTATGAAAAACTAGCTTGACAAGATATGAGTATATTATAGCATGACAAATACAGTACATTATAATTTAGGGCCAATTATAAC
>NW_026622242.1:0-11181 GCF_003711565.1 Takifugu flavidus
CGCAAAGTAACAGTCTGGCTTCACAACTTGAAGCACATGCAAGCGACGGTTCCAAAACATAGAACACTACCACACACTTGCAGCCAGCACCTTTCTCGATATTCGCTTCAAAAACATTGTGTTCTGTGATTCTACAAATGTGGAAATGATTAAATCACGGCTCATCACAGAGATGCAAGCCCTGCCCTGTGCTGAAACACCGTCAACCAGACATGAGGCTGCTGCGAGTACATCAACTGTGACACAAGGGTAACCTGCTGAGTGCTCATCATCCAAGGGATTATGGCGGGAGTTTGACAGCTGGGTTGTGGCTTTTCAGAGCAATCACACAGCAAACACAGATGCATATATTGAAATTAGAAGATACATGGAGGAAAAGGTCATCCCAAGAAGCGAGGACCCTTTGATTTGGTGGGAAAAAAATGAAACCACATTTCCACTGCTGAACAAAGTTGCAAAAAAATACCTTGGCACAGTTGCAACATCTGTTCCAGCAGAGAGACTCTTCTCGAAGGCCGGAGAATAATCAGCCAGAGGCGCAATCTTCTTAAAGCAGAAAATGTGAACATGCTACTTTTTCTGAACTTTTTCTGAATCTTCAGTAAAGTGTGATGACATATCTCAAGTGCACTAAAGGTGTGATGGTGTCAGACATTGTTCTAGTTTGTTTTCTCATGTTAATAATTAATAATTCTCTCCTGTTGTATGCAGGTTTAAAGGATAAGGAAATCCTAGTTATCAGTTGACCATAAAAAATGTTATATAAATGGTCTGTATTTGTCTTGTGATTTGTCTTAAATGTAATAATATTTTGACTGACAAAAGTTTGACTGACAGAATTCAGCATTCTCTTCCCCAGGGGTTCTCGGGTCTCCCTGGCTGGCTCGACATAACCCCCAGATCGATTGGTCAACCAGGAGAGTGAGTTGGAGCGTGGCCTGTCGGGCCAACTGCCTTGGCTCTGTACTCACCGCCACACACCCGGTGGTTCGGACTCCGCCAGGAGAGCTAAGGAGGTGGGGCGTTGTCCCCGTGTGGTGCGTCCAGGGGGCGCAATCCAGTCGTCCACAGTCGTAATCCGCTCTGCCGCGGGAGGAGAGCCGCTGCAGTTTTCCTGGGGGCCACATCCTGGCAAGTGGAGAAGATGGTCCCGACGGCCCAGCAATCGGTTCTGGATCAAGGTGGGGTCCCGACGTATGCCGGTCGAGGAAGAAGCAGAGACGGGGCTGCGCTGCAGTCCTGCGGGCTTCCCAGCGCTCTCAATGGCAGGCCAATCGTCACCGGACTCCGGCCCCGTCCTATCAGCCTGACCAGAAAGTCTGCCTCCCTTCAATGGACCTCCCGTTCCAGGGGGGGGCGGTCACTGAGTTGAACCTGGTCCCTCCATCCGAGCCCCTGCCTCCCCCCCAGGTCATGGATGGTGGGGCTGCCTACAGAGTCCGGCGCATCCTGGACGTCCGTCGACGGGGACGAGAGTTCCAGTTCCTCATTGAATGGGAGGGGTACGGGCCGACAAGGCGATCGTGGGCCTCCCGCCTTTTCATCCTGGACAACAAGACCTCTCCCGTGACTTCTACCACCCCCACCCGGATAAGCCTGGTAGGGCGCCAGGAGGCACCCGTTGCGGGGGAGGTAATGTTGTGATCCAGGATTTCCATTTGTGTTTGTCCTGCAGGGGCCATGGTGGAGCCATGCTCCGGCCACCTGTTGGCGCACCTGCAGGCCATCAGCGATCAGCCGCCTATTTAAGGTCTAAGACTCCGGCCTACCTATAAAACCTATTTTTGGACCTTTCATCACTGCGTCTTGCCTGCGTTCGGGTCCTGGACAACCACGCATCGTAACACCTCCTACCCATCTTAATCATCATATTCCTCGTGTTACTGATCGAGGAGGGGGAGTGGCAGTAATCTATCTGTAATGGCACTCCATCCTCATTTAATGTACCATTTTTAAGCTGCAGACACAGTAATTCTTCACTCGCATGACATGAGATGTAATTCCATTTTAAGAGTCTTTATATGAATTCCAAAAGATTACAGCTCACATAACGTGACGGTAAGAAAACTTTGTGCTCCCGTTATCTAATGCAGCTCACCTGGACTGACGCTGCGCATGCTCTCTTAAGTCAATCTCAGGGAGCGTCATCCAAAACTTTACATCAACAATCATTTTTATATTACGAGTTACACAATAACATGCACCATGCATCAAACAAATACAAATTGCAAACATAAATTGCACGTCATTTTTACACACATCAATTCTGCTCTATGGCTCTTACATATCCGGCCCCTAATTGGGTTAACTGTAAGATTACACAATTATCAATTTAAGTCAAAACTAAGAGCCATCAAATTAAAACTATTAACAGAATAGAAATAATCTTTCTTAACTAAAATAAATCTTTTCTTACATAGTGTCCATTGTGTTTACATGGCTTCCTGCAAAAGGCATAACTTATGCACAGATCTCTCCAGGGTGCTGTTTTTTTCTGCAACTTCACACGACGTACAGTTCCACTGGAATCAGGGAAAGTTTGTACTATTCTTCCCATGATCCACGTGCTTCGTGGCGATGAACTGTCCACTACTAGCACCACATCTCCAGGTTCAAAGTTCCTTTTTTGTCTCGTCTACTTCTGGCGTTCCTGTAGGAGGAGTAAGTATTCAAGAGTCCACCTACGCCAGAATAGATCCGCAAGATACTGTACCTGCCTCCAACGCTTTCTTGCGTATAGGTCATCCTTGTTGAAGATTCCTGGTGGCATGTTGGGCTGGGTCTTCATCAACAGCAGATGGTTGGGAGTCAGAGGTTCAATGTCGCATGGATTCAGTATGAGAATTGCAACTCTGGAGTGTTTGGAGAGTATCACAGGATGTTTGGTCTCAGCTGGCATGGCCGCTCTGTTGAGCCGTCCTCCTACTCTCAGGAAGCCATCTTGCAACATGGGAGCCTGTATAGCTGGCTGCTTTTCTTGACAGGCTTATTGCTGCAGAGAGCTCTAATTTCCTCAGGAAAGCATTGACTTTGGCTGTACCGGATGATGATTTCTGCCTCTGCTGTCATCAGCTGCTCAAAGGTAACAGATCTCTTTTCCATAGTACTTCTTTACTTTTCCATGTTCTGTTGCACGGTCACCTTCTGCTTCTCTGGATCCTTTTCGGATTGACTGGTCTCACTTAGAAACTCTTTCCTTTTGTTTTTCCGGTGGATCAACAACTTTCTAACTTCCATAATCCATGCAACCGCCCTCTTCAACCGGTTCCAACTGTCGTAGTAGTGAAGTAATTTGGACATACAGTCAAACTTTTCATCGATTGTGATGGTGTTTACTGTGATAACCTTTAACCTCTGGATCATTCTGCAAGTTCTGATTCATGTTTTCTGGTCTCTGTGGCCATTCACTTTCTGGCTGTAAAAGGAACTGTGGGCCATTTATCCAGTCTCTATCTTGCATCAAGCTTCTAGCTTTCAGACCCCTGGTCGCCTTGTCCCGCCTTCTCAGTCGGGTTCCACGACGTCCTGACATGCCTCCACTGCGATGGTTTGGTGGGCTCTCGTATGAGTGTAATCCTGTTTGCCACGAAGGTCTTTGTTAGATCCATTATGTTAAAGTTATCTCTTATTTGCTTTTACCTTGTTATATTCCTTATTCTTGCCATAGTGTCTCTCATTACTTAATGCTTCTATTATTTGCTAATGCTTAAGGTTCGTGATGCTTGGTATGTCACCTCGAATTTCTCTGGTCGAGGGCGACAGAAATGCGGCGGCGGCTGTTGGAGAAGTGGCATTGACTGGAGACAGAGCTGCGGGGCCGAACCCAGGAGATGTTCTCTTAATCTGTCTGATATAGAAGAATGTGCTGTTTGCGAGATAAGCTAATCAAATCAGTGAAGGACTTCTGTAGCTAGGGACCTTCTCATTTCAATAAAAGAAGGATGGCGGGAGGTGTGCGGCAGAACGTGTTGGAGATCTGTAACTGAGCACATCTCTCTTGTAGCAGGCAGTCTCGCTGTCTATGTATTTCAGGACCGTTGTGCTGTCAGTCCAGAAGATTGACTGCTGGAGTGGGATCTGCATTTCCTCCTGCAGCATTCTGTCCACCTTCACTGCAACTACTGCTGCAGTCAACTCTAGCCTTGGAACGGTGATCTGTTTTAGCGGTGAAACTCTAGACTTCCCCATCACAAGTGAACAGTGGATCCTGCCTTTGTCATTCTCCAGAACAAGGTAAGATGCTGTGCCATAGGCAACCTCGCTTGCATCAGAAAAATGGTGCAACCTGGCCACCTTTGTGGTTCCAAAGTTCTTGGGTTTGACACATCTACTGATGCTGAAGCCTGAGACGAGAGTAAGATCTTCCAGCCACTTATACCATCGTTCTGTCTGTGAGTCACTGAATTCCTCATCCCATCCTAGCTTTTCTTTACACAAGTCCCTCATAAGAAACTTTGCGGGGAGTATCAGTGGTACTAGGAAGCCAAGAGGGTCGTAAGTACACTGCTCACAAAAATTAAAGGAACACTTTTTTTATTGGGCCTTGCATGAATTGAATTAAACCTGTCTGATAATTTTCTAGTTGGTTAAGCAGCTGAGGGCCTTGTTAATCAATTTCAGCTGTATTGGTATTCATGGAATTAACAACTGGTGCACTTCAGTGGCAACAATTAGAAAACCCTCAAAACAGGACTGGTTTTACATGTGGAGGTCATTTCAAGTTTCTCCCTCTTGATCTTTTTTGGCTGGTTTTCCACTCGTGCTGATTTTGGCTTGCGTAATTATCTCTACTGGCAGTATGAGGCGATTCCTTAACCCTACAGAAGTTGGACAGGCTGTCCAACTTCTCCAGGATGGCACATCCACACGTGCTGCAGCAAGAAGGTTTAATGTGTCTCCCAGCACAATCTACAGAACATGGAAGAGATTTCAGTAGACTGGTGGTTATTCTCGGAGAACTGGACAGGGCCGTAGAAGGTCCTCAACCCCTCAGCAGGACCGATACCTGCTCCTTTGTGCAAGGCGGAACAGGCTGAGCACTGCTCGTGCCCTACAGAATGACCTCCAGAGGGCCACTGGTGTGAATGTCTCTACCCAAACAATCAGGAACAGACTTCATGAAGGTGGCCTGAGGGCCCGATGTCCTGTAGTGGGCCCTGTGCTCACTGCCCAGCACCGTGGAGCTCGACTGGCATTTGCTCAAGAACACCAGAATTGGCAAGTCCGCCACTGGCGCCCTGTACTTTTCACAGACGTGAGCAGGTTCACCCTGAGCACCTGTGATAGACGTGAAAGAGTCTGGAGAAGACAAGGAGAACGTTATGCTGCCTGCAACGTCGTTCAACATGACAGGTTGGTGATGGGTCAGTGATGGTCTAGGGAGGCATATCCATGGAGGGACGCACAGACCTCTATTGCCTAGGAAATGGTGCTCTGACTGCCATAAGGTATCGAGATGAAATCCTTAAACCCATTGTCAGACCCTACGCTGGTGCAGTAGGTCCTGGTTTCCTCCTAATGCATGACAATGCCCGGCCTCACGTGGCAAGAGTATGTAGGCAGTACCTGGAGGGAAGGAATTGAAACAATTGAATGGCCTTCATGATCCCCTAACTTAAACCCAATAGAACATCTCTGGGACATTATGTTTCGGTCCATTAGGCGCCGCCAGGTTGCTCCTCAGACTGTACAACAGCTCAGGGATGCCCTCACACAGATCTGGGAGGAAATGCCACAAGACACCATCCGTCGTCTCATTAGGAGCATGCCGCGACGTTGTCAAGCATGCATACAAGCTCGTGGGGGCCACACAAGATACTGAAAACCATTTTGAGTTGCAGAAATTAAGTTTTGGAAAAAATGGACGAGCCTGCCACATCTTCATTTCACTCTGATTTTATGGTGTCTACACAATTGAGCCCTCTGTAGGCTGAAAACTTTTATTTCCATTAAAAGACTTGGCATCCTTTTGTTCCTAAGACACTGCCCTGTCGTTATTTGTATAGATATCCAACTTCATATTGAGATCTGATGTATCTAATGTGTTTCTTAAAGTGCTCCTTTAATTTTTGTGAGCAGTATAGAATTTCCGACAGAGAATTCCTCTTCTCGTCTTGGGCTTGTCCTGTGACTTGATTCGGTAAGTAAACGTATCATCTTCCGTACACCATTGCACTCCTAGAGCTCGCTCTGTGGGCAAGTCATCCTGTGCGAGATCCAGGTCTTTCAGCTCAGTAGCTCGAGTTCTGCAGGAATGGATGACAAGACTCTCCTGCTGTTACTGACCCACTTTGTGAGGCTAAACCCTCCCTCAGCACACAGGTCTCGAAGGCTCTTTACCAGGGCAACTGCTTCTTCCTCTGTAGCCACAGATTTCAAACAGTCATCTACATAAAAATTACGTAGAACCGTTTCCACGGCTTCTGGGGCTGCGGTGCCTCTTCTATCTTCTGCCGTTCTGCGTCGCGCATAAGAAGCAACACTAGGGGATGAAGTTGCTCCGAAAAGATGTACGACCATCCTATACTCCTTTACAGGTGCGCTAAGGTCACCATTCGGCCACCACAAAAAACGCAACAGGTCTGCATCTGTCCCCGGAACTCTGACCTGATAAAACATGGACTCAATGTCCGCCATCATCGCTATCGGTTCTTCCCGAAACCTCATTAAGGCACCAATGAGCGTGTTGGTGAGGTCAGGTCCCTGCATCAACTGACCATTGAGCGACACATCCTGAAAGGTGGCATTGCAATCAGAGACCACACGTATTTTCTTTTTCTTCGGGTGGTATACCTCATGGTGTGGGACATACCAAACCCTGTTGTCATCACGGGAAAGCTGATCTTGACGAACTTCCATGGCGTAACCTTTTTCCAGTATACTGTCCATAAATCTTCTGTAGTCCTCAAGAAACTCTTTGTTCTTCATCAGCTTTCTCTTCAGACCAACAGCTCGCTGTTCGGCCACACAGCGGTTGTTGGCCATTTTCACATTCTTGTCTCTCAGTGGGAGCCCCACACAGTAATGTCCATCTGTAAACTTGGTTGTCTTTTGCACTGACTGCATAAACAATTGTCCTCCTGAGACATTTCTTCTTTATCGTCATATAGACGCTCCGGAAAATCTTTGTTATACTGCTGTATCAGTGACTGTTCCACTTCCTCCACTGCAACTCTGTTAACACCGTAATGAGCTGTTTTACCTCTGAAAAGTGTCTTTTCGTTTGTCACTGGTCCACACACCATCCAGCCAAGAACCGTCTTTACCGCGTAGGGCCCTTCCTCCTGACTATTAATTACATGCCAGGTGTGATGGCCCTGGCCAACATTTGGGCACGGTGGTTTCTCCTTGTGTGTGGTTGGGTGTTCTGGTTGTGTTTCAGCAGGTTTGACTCCCTCTCCTGAAGGTGCTGGGCGTGGAGATGGTGTGGCTCCCTGATTGGCCTGCACCTCAAGGAAGGGCTTAAAAGAGGCTCGGAACATCCTGCTCGCTCTCTCCCCGGGTTGCAGCCGTGACCTGCCACATGGCCTTCTCCTTTTTTGTTTGTTAACTAGAATAAAACCTCTCTGAAAATGCAAGGTGCTGTTTGGATTTCCCCTTTTCCTATTTACTTGTTGTGATCCTCACGAGCTGATCATAACACAGGGCTCCATTAATTTAGAGTTGTTGGCTCCAATGAGAAGGCCTACATTAGTATTGATATGCGGTAAATTCACGTCACTCAGGTAAGACCACTTCTGTAGATTTTGCTGACTGGGAATGTTTTCTCTCTGGACAGGGATGTTACTGTGCGTGAAAACTTTGAGTAGTCGCAAATACTCTTCTCCCTCAAGGTTACACACCTCCAAATCCGTGAGCAGATAACTGGTGATCAACTTTTGTTCTCCTGCGTTGTTCTCTCCCATTGTACTCAATGAGATCCGAGTCAGCTTTTCCTTCTCATTCAGTTTCTTCCTGAGGTCCTCCGTACAGAACGGGGCTGTACTCCCGGGATCCATAAAGGCATATGTCTCTATGACCTTCCACTGTTGCGGGACTTCACCTTTACAGGAACTACGGGTAACAAGCAGTCCGTTTCTCCGGCCCCAGTGTATCCACACACCTCTTGCTTGGCTGAACCTGGAACTACAGACATCTCTTTATTCTGAGTATTACCCTGATTGGTCACAGATGTGGTGTTCCTAGTCTCCTCATTCTGATGAAGAATGTCTGGGTGTCTGCGTGAACACTGTTTACATATTATTTTCTTCTTACAGTTCTGGCTAATATGCCCCTGTCTTAAACACCCGAAACACAGTCCCTTTGTTTTCAATACATCAAGACGTTCCTTGTTTGGTACATCCTTGATCTTGCTACAAGATTCCAATGTGTGATTCCCTTGACAAAATAAACATGGTGTTTCAAAAGCATTTCCTGTTTTGGGTGAGTTTGTTTGTTTCGGTGTTGTAGCTGCACTCTTCTTTTCTGTTGTCATATTAGTTGCAAAGCTACTTCCTTTTGATACACTCTTGACCACTTTCTCATTTTCTTTACCTTTTCCTGCTGTAGATGGGTTTTTGCCCTGTAGGTCACCAAAAAGTGGATCCGTGATTACTTTAGACTGCCGGTCAATGAAAACAACAAGATCAGCAAACCTTGCTCTGAGTCCTCTTCTTTCCTTAATTGTAAAGGCTTCATTGCGCCAACCTTCTCTCATCTTATAAGGAAGCTTGGACACCACCATCCTCATTTGTAGGATTATCCATTTCCTCCATCAGTTCCACATCTTGCATCGTATTACGACAGACAGTCAGGAATAAAGCATAGGCTTTAAGTGTTTTTCCGTCTTCAGCCTTGATTGGCGGCCATTTTAAAGCTTTTTTGATATAAGCGTTTGCAATCACCAACTCATCTCCATAATATTCCTGTAACAGTTGCTTTGCTTGTTTGAATCCTCGGTGCGATGGCATGTGCTCGCAACTTCGTACAATTTCTTGTGGTTCTCCTGCAGTGTATTGTTGCAAGTAGTACAACTTGTCTTGTTCAATAGCTTGTTCGAAAGCTCTTACAAAGATCTGTAGGTTAATGGATCGCCTTTAAACATTACAACCTCTTTTTCCGGAAGCTGAGCATAACGCTGCTGCTTAACAAGCATCTCAGTAAACTTGTTTTGGTTTTCCATTAATTGCAGAAGGCCATCCATATTTCCATCATGCTGTTGCCTGGCAACGTTTCCTGTTGCATCCTGATGTCCTGCATCTTGCATCGGCATGTATGATGGTTTTCTTCTAGTAGTAGGCATGTTCTTGGAGAGTTGGCTTGTTCTTTCTTCTTTCTTTATTCGCGAGCCACCTGCTGGCTGAGAGCAGACATAGCTGTTCATGCCATCCTCTGATTTCTCATACTGTTTTAGTATTCTGACTTGTGCTCTTTTTTCCGCGATAGCTGCATCTAGTTCCAGTCTCTCTTTTGCAGCCTTAATACGCGCTTCCTCCATTTCCAGCTCATGTTTCTTTTGCAAAACTACACCACGTTCCACTAAACCACAGAGCTTGGCTTCTTCAAGAGCACAAACTGATGAATGAGTAGACATGACAGTTGAACGTACAGCACGAGAACCATTCTTGTTTATAGGCTGGTTGGAATTTATCCCCACTTGTGATACACTATCTTCAGGCCCAGTCTCTTCCTCTACTTCGTCTTTGTGTCTGTGGGGCGTAAGCTTGAAATCTCCTGCTCCATCCATTTTTCAGTTTCTTCAGTAAACTCACTGATGACCATCATTTTAGGCTCAAACCAGTTCCTAATATCAGCCTCCTTCTCATCTTCAGACAAAATACCTCCTATTTGCCTATTTATTCTTAAAGTCCAGCACACTGGTGTTGAACTTATCCTGCATTATTTCTTGCACTGTTGGCAGATTACCAGCTTCAGTGATCAGACTGTGAACTTCCCTCATTAAAGTTGTGATTCGAGCTAACATTCCTCTTCTGGTGCCAAGTAGCCTGTGCAGTTTATCCTCAATTGCTTTCTCAGTTAACTTGACTGTTGATGTAGATTCGATTTCCTCAGTGCTATCCGTTTTAACGTCACCTTCATCCATTTATCTTATTAATAAAGCTGTGCATAAACTGTGTGCACATGAATAAAAAGTATTCCACTAACACTTTTCTTCATCCAAAAAAATGTCTCACGATTTCCAAAACACACAGAGCTTCCAATAACTTTCTGGCTCAGGTTTCAATTAGCACATTAGCATAAATCTCAAGTCACTGAGTAGCTAATGTTGGATCGCAATACCTCCCGTATGTAGCTGCCGATCCGCGTGTTCGTTGAATGAAGACTTCGAGAAGAAAAGTACCAATTTCAAAATGTATTTGACAATAGAACCAATTCCAGACACAAATATTACAGAGCTCCGGGCCAGTTCATAACCCTAGCAACAACAGAGTTAATCGTCAGGGCATGAAGTCTGACAACCTAACTATCCCTTGGCCCAGTCCTTTATAGTCACACACATGCAAATTCACAATGTCCATGCAATCCCCCGCTGAGATGTCCCCGTCCTCTTCCTCCAGTCCCTTTGGTGTTGGTAGAGTTCTTCTCTTCCATTGTTTTCCCAGGTGGCCAGATCCCATTCTTCATGCAAATGTGATCATCATCAACCCCCTGATGTCCTGTTTACAATGAGTGTTTGACACCCCCTGCCTGACTGGCTCCTGAGATAACAGTAGATCAAACACAATCCTGCAAATGTCTCTGTTCTTAATTACATTTAGTCTACCTTGCCTAACTTCTAAGGGAAGACAGGAACATATGGTGAAACACATAACAACAAGATAAAGACAATTCTCAACACTAACTAGCGTTAGCTTCTTATTTCAAACTAGCACAGCATGGGCCTCTTTCCATCTAGAAAAACGAATCCTTAATGGGTTTTTACGTTGTCCTTATCTTTTAGGTGACTTCCGTTCTTCATTGTTAATTCCGAAAGCTTACCACCTCGTTTGCTTGAGAGAATCCTCTGTAGAATGTTGCTCTAATCCAATGCTTGAGCCGAGTTTTCTTACTTATGTGTAATGGCACTCCATCCTCATTTAACGTACCATTTTTAAGACACAGTAATTCTTCACTCGCATGACATGAGATGTAATTCCATTTTAAGAGTCTTTATATGAATTCCAAAAGATTACAGCTCACATA
>NW_026622243.1:0-19452 GCF_003711565.1 Takifugu flavidus
ATACACTTTTTTATAACTTGATTAGAAATCATAAATTCATCGAAAATAAAATCAGGACCCAGCTGGTTAAATAAACCATAAATGTCACCCAGTCAATGCATTTCCACAGTATTTAAGGTACAGAATTACACAGGATGTGCTGGACTGAGTAAAAATGAGTATTCGAGTAAAAATGTGCATGTGTGTCAGCGAGAGAGATGAAGAGAGATGGAAAGAGAGTAAATCAGTGGCTAAAGACAACTTCCTCAGTCATCAGTAAGTCTTGCATAAACCCTCCCACAGGATCATCCTACAGAATCTGTCCCCATTTCATACGAAAGAAGCAGAAGAAGGAGGATTATTTTAAGATTGAGACAATTGCTGAGTGTTTTACTTCAATAAATACTTTTATTACAAAACAATTACAAAAAAAACACAATTTGTCACAGAATATATATCTACAACGTGTTGATCCTGATGATGAATCATTAATCTGGTTTGATCTGAATTACTGTTGATCAGCAGGGTCGGACTGGCTGGATATCAGTCTGATAACGCGGTCACGTGGAAAAACAAAGATATTTAAAGTGAAATTACACATTTAACTGGATTCTGCTCAACAAAATAAACTGATTCAGAAGGAAAAGTGAAACCAAATAATGAGAAACGAGCCCATGATGCCAATCACATACTTGCTGGTAATGCAGAATAAAAACAGAAGCACAGTTATATCCACGCTGACAACAGAGCCATGAAGACCCACAAGCTGCTTTAGGGGAAAACCTTTTGTCAAAGTGTCCTGACAGCACTTTTGAAAAGGCTTTTCAAGACCTTTCTGAAAGTTGCGCTTCCTCAGTGGGAGCCGTCTGCTTCTTCTCTTGGCAACAATTTATGATTAGGTACCCTGTTAGAACCACACAGGGGAAGATGAGGAGATATATGGCTGTTTCCTGGGGTGTGGGGAGAGTACACACACTGTGTGTTATTAAACAATGAAATATCTCATTTCACCTTGGTCATGTAAAAAAATGGTTTAACTCACCTGAGACATACCAATCCATTCTAGTGAGCGGAGCATCAGCTCTTGTCTGGTGTAATTTCCTTCACTAATTGGCTCACACCACTTCTTTGGAGCTGCCTTGTCAATGAGCACAAATCTACCCTTCCAGTCTGTCATAGCACAGGTGAAGTACTGGCCGTCGAAGAACAACAAGATCAGCCACACGATAGCAGGTACGAAACTGGACACAGTCTTCATGAACCACTCATCACATCTGCATCCTTGAATGCTCAACATCAAGATGAAGGCCAGGATGGCAGGAATGATGAAGAATGCTTTTGAAAACGATCTGTTCCATGTAGGATTGCAAGGACACTCAAACTCCAGCTCCAGCAGCTTCTCTAGTCCCGTGAGGATAAAACCAAAAGCCACATTGGGTGCAAGAGGACTGTTGCTAAATGCATCTTTCAGCTTGGAAAACCATTGTTTTTTAGGTTCCATACTAGAAACTATGACTTGATCTTCTCACCTTTGTTGTGGGAAGTTTATAGCAGGAGATCTGTTGAGAATCAAGACCCTAAGCGCGTGTGTCTTTCTTGTTTTCTTATTGAGGTTTCAAGGCACAGTCTAACAGGCAGCTTGCTTCCTGTCAGCCTGTGCACCGAGCAGCACTCACGCTGATTTTACGCCGCAAAACTGGATGTGTGCATCTACAGGTCTTTTCTGAGAAGATACATTTGCAGGTCTCTCTTTTTTGAGAAGAGAGTCTAGTCATGTAGGCAGGATGTAGTTTAATAAAAGCGCCTTGCAAATTATTAAGCATCTCTCTTGAACATAAGGGGTGAATTATTTCTGCCCAGTCAGTCTTTATGACAATACAAGGAAAATAATGTCTCCAACTTATATATCATCAGAATCTCCCACTTCTAGTTATTCTCCAGTGTCACCAGTGTGTTATTTACTGGGAGAGGCTCCATGAGCTGAGTACATGTGAGAACAGTCAAACAAAAGTGGAGAGACTACAGAAAGTTTAATCGCTGAAACCCTGTTTCAACCACCTCTCTTTATTGCTTCACTTCTGCACAGTCTTTCCTGGAATATGTTCTAGTTTTTGCTTTATTTGAATTTCTACATGGAAGATTTCGTAAAGTTTTTGCTCTTTGCAACCATAATCTGCCTTCCCACCGCCATAATTTCAACAATACTCGGTGGTAACGTTTTGGTTTTCCACACGTAGGAATCCACTGGGTGAACATGAGGGTCCTGGTTGAGGAGCTGCACAAGGTGATGGTGATCCAGGCTGCGGACAGCTGGTACATCAGCCAAACATCTCTACATTACTAGACCATCACACTCAACGTTGCTGTCAGGAAAAACGACACATTTCACCATAACAAGTTGTCAAGATTGAAATACAGCTTCTATGAATTGCACAGGAAAACATGTGAAGCGATTATACACTTTTGAGAGTAAAGAGTTGATGGAATCCTTCCAAGCTTCCAAATTTGACCTAGTTGTGACAGATCCTGCTGACGGAGGAGGAGTCCTGCTGGCTCCCCACCTCGGGTTGCCTGCACAGAGACAAGCCGATGAAGCGGATGGACAGCGCCCTCTTCTGGATAGAGTTTGTCATGAGACACAAAGGTGCAGCTCTCCTGAGGACTGAGTCCTACAGGCTGCCCTGGTATTTTTCAAGCTGCTGACCTGTGGCTGATGAGAGTGGACTTTGTGTTTGAGTATCCCCGTCCCACCATGCCTAATGTCGTCTATATTGGAGGGTTCCAGTGTAAACCCGCCAAGCCTTTACCTGAACACCTGGAAGAGTTTGTGCAGAGTTCAGGAGAACACAGAGTCATCATCATGTCTCTGGGGACTTTCATTGCTGAGCTTCCTCAGGATCTGGCTGATCAGATCGCTGCAGCTTTTGCTAAAATGCCTCAGAAGGTCATCTGGAGATATAAGGGTGCCAAACCAGCAACTCTGGGCAACAACACTTTACTGGTGGACTGGATGCCTCAGAATGATCTCTTAGGACATCCCAAAACAAAGCTGTTTGTGGCTCATGGAGGAACGAACGGGGTCCAGGAAGCTCTGTATCACGGAGTCCCCATCATTGGACTTCCTCTGATTTTTGATCAACCTGATAATGTGCATAGACTTGAAGTGAGGGGTGCAGGGAAGGTCCTGGATTTTTTTTAATATGACTGAAGAGATCGTCTTTTAAGGTATTCAGGAATTTTAATTAAACGATCCTCCTACAGGATGAACATGCAGAGGCTCTCTAGACTGCACAGAGACAAGCCGATGAAGCCGATGGACAGCGCCCTCTTCTGGATAGAGTTTGTCATGAGACACAAAGGTGCAGCTCACCTGAGGACTGAGTCCTACAGGCTGCCCTGGTATTCCTATCACTCTGTAGACGTGATGCTCTTCTTAGCTGGAATCACGCTGCTCATTCTCATGACCTTTGCTGCTCTAGTACGATGTTTGTGTTCTAGATGTGTGAGAGCAAAAATTAAGCATGATTTAAAAAAAGTAATTCATTCAGAATTGATTCTATCAGAACTTAGAACTCAAACTTGAAAAATTATTATCTACCAGCAAATTTCACATATTGTGTGATTAATGGTGTATTAAAATAAAAACATTGTAAAACTGTTGGTTTGTTCAGGTAACTTGGAAGAGAATATTGCTCGATGACCACACTTGTATTTATCTAACCAAATGGCCGCTGATATTATTTATGAAGATTAAATGATTTCACATCAAGTTATGAAAAGTGTATTTAGTGTGATTCCAAGAATATTATTAAAAACAGGAATAATAAAATAATCAGGATGAGTCATGCCGATCATCTCAGTCATCATTGAGTCATTGAGACACTTTCTGAGGGCTTTATTCCAATCAATACTTTTATTAAAGAACAAAAAGCAAGCCCCACAATTTGTTACAGAATATATATCTACAACCTGTTGATCTTGATGATCAATCATAAATCTGTTTTGACCTGAATTATGGTCACGTGAAAAAACAAAGATATTTAAAGTGAAATTGACTGAATTGACTTCAAAAAGCCTTTAGCAAAATATATTAATAAAGAAATGTAACTTTATGGAATCAGAGGAGAAGTATTTAACAGAAAATCTTCTCCAGCTAGACAATTGGTGCTCCAACGGTTCCGACAGTGCCTGTGGTGTCCCCCGGTGATCAGTATTGGGCTCCAAAGAGTTGATATTGTGTTTCAGATATGCTAAACCCTGTATTGTTTAGCACGCACATAACACTTACAAATACATGACTCTGGAGGGGTACATAGGGTAACTAAACTAAAGTAGTTGCTGTATTTATAATATGTGAGACAAGTAATCCTTTTAGTAGTGATTTGTGGAAAAAGGGTGGAATTTTGGCTTTGTCTCACTTGTTTTTGATGTATAATGCCTTATTTAATTTCACATGTCTGAAAGAAATAACGATAATCCTTTTTCTTCAGCACTTTACTCATCCTGGTATAAAGCAACAACCAGAAAACCTGTGTTTCTCCCCCAGGTGGGGAGAGACCTGAGAGGGTCTATTACGCTGTGGTGTGCTAATGTCAGGGGGGCTTTTCCTGGCTTTAGGCAACTTACCCAGTGAGTGGCAGCGGTGGCAGCAGCACAAGAGTGGCAGCAGCAGCAGGAGCATGAGAGCGGTGGCTGCACCCCCGCCTTCAGCATTGTATCAGAGGTGACAACCGTTCAGCACAGGTGCTGCCTCTGGCATCGCAGAGCTGAAAGAAAAGCCGCCACTGTGTGACCTGCAGCAAACCGTTCCTCTATTCCATCAGGTAAAGAGTTGAGAGCCGAAGGGAGACGATTTCTCTGCATGCAAACACTTTTGGGTTCCAGGGAAAAGGATCAGTCACTGTGATTCATACTTAACTGCATTCACCTACACATGAATCCTGCACAGGCCATAGCCCCGTTCTCCCTTCACAATCCCTCTCCAACGCAATTCCTCCACTTCCAATACTGTAACCGTACAAAAGGCACCAACCTGCTGTGGGTCTCTTCCATTAATCCAGTCCTGGGTCGTGATGGGAGTGGACGGCGTCGCTGCCGCTCGAGCGCGCCTCCATTGCATGCAGCTTCCTCTTCTCACACCGCTGATGCAGCTTCCTTCCTTCTCTCGCATCTGCACAGGCAGTTGCATCCTCATCTCCTCCTCCTCCTCCTCCTCCTCTTCCTACTCCTCAATCTCCTCCTTCAGAGACCGCCCTTTTACCCCCCCCCCTCGGCATTTCCATGGTCACAGATCCAATCCCCCCCTTCAGTGCAGTCATCTCTCCTGAGCTGCAGCAGCAGCAGCAGAGCCTCTGTGTTTCTGCACTGAACCACAAATAGGGAACGCTGATTCTATTTTACTCTATTTTATTGCAAATTAAAAAATCTGTCATGTTGACACAAAGCTTTCATGTGACTCTGCACAGAAGTACCAATTACTGTCAATTACATATCATATTAATCTCAACAATGATCTAAGACACGGTCAATAAAATCCCAATAATCCATACAGTTATAAATAAGCCTATTAACCATTAACGTGCTTATCATGGTGTTGAGAACTCTCACTGACCTACTGTCCCGAAGTACACACACACACACACACACAACACACACACACACACACACACACACACACAGACACACACACACACACACACACACACACACACACACACACACACACACACACACACAGGTAACTGTTAAGGTAACTGTAACAGGTCCATGTCCTCTGTCATGCAAACCATGGCTGTTCCATTCAACTCTCCCACCCCCTTCAATAAGCCCCCGGACCCGCCCATGCAGGGTCCCCCACCCCCACGTTCTCCAGCCCCTCCTCCCAGATTACATTTCCCTAGTCGGTCGCATCAGATGCGCAGCGCGACGCGACACGACGCAGACGCTTCCGTTGGAACTTTGCCGCAACTGAACACGGTGAGTTGCGCGAAGGCGGAACTTTGGGCGTCGATTTTGTTGCCCGGCGTGTTGGGGAAAAAAAGAGGCGATCCGATCTGATCCGCGCGGCTGATGGAAGAGTCGAATAACTTTGTAAAACTCGGACCGAACCGGTAAAAAAATATATAAAATCTTGCATTTACCAATTGTATAACAGTACAAATAGAATCGTCTCTTCTAAATTTGGATCATTTGCGGTAACTTTTTTAAACCTAATGTCACAGCCAGCAGATCAAAATACATTCAAACTGAAGTGAGAGGTTGCGTAAATAAAAACACTACAGTGGTTTGTAACTCTATTCTGAGCCATTAAATACACTATAAAGAGAAGATACAAATAAACAAAACCACCCATAACTGAAAAAGTCCAAAAACACCTGCTTATAGCATGCTGCGCACTAGTGATTTCATTATCCCCAGATCATAATACAAGCCAATAGATCTGTGCATGGCAAGGCCAGAATCCAGCACTAGAATCCCGTGACCTTTGATCCCTCAGGTGGCATTAAACAACATCCTGTTTGTATTTCAGATGAGGCCGATCTTCTTCTGCAGCACTTTAGTGCTGCTGTTTGTAGCCAGGCCCAGATCCTGTCAAGGAGGCAACATTTTGGTGGTTCCTATTGAAGGCAGCCACTGGATAAACATGAAGATCCTTCTTCAAGCTTTGCACGCCAGAGGACACAATATAACCATTGTTCGCTCCAGCAAATCCTGGTACATCAGTGAAAATTCTACATATTACAAAACTGTTACAGTTCCGGTGGAGAGGAGCCTGGATCAGAGGTTCATTACAAGAATAGTATCTGAAATAATTCAGTTTGAAAGAGGAGCGCTCCCCTTAACGAGCTTTCTTCACATAACCTTCGGAATGACCAGCACGACTATCGACGCTCACTCAGCAATTGGCGAATTTATAGCAGCGACGTTAGACGATCAGGAGTTGATGAGAACTCTAAAGGAGAACAAATATGACCTGGTACTAACTGACCCCTCCTGGGGTAGTGGAATCATTTTAGCCAAATATCTGAATCTTCCGTTGGTATATAATGTTCGGTGGCTACTTTCTGGTGAGGGTCATCTTGCCTTTGCTCCATCACCTATATCATATATTCCAATTACAGGAAGTGGCCACAGTGACAAGATGACCTTTATACAGAGGGTCAAAAATGTGATTCTCTATTTGATAACCAAATACCATTTTGATCTGTTATCGCAAGTGTATCAGAAAATATGTGACAAATATCTTGGTCCGGGTCATGACTTTAAGCAGATAATGCTGGATGCAGATATCTGGCTGATGAGAGTGGACTTTGTGTTTGAGTATCCTCGTCCCACCATGCCTAACGTCGTCTATATGGGAGGGTTCCAGTGTAAACCTGCCGAGCCTTTACCTGAACACCTGGAAGAGTTTGTGCAGAGTTCAGGAGAACACGGAGTCATCATCATGTCTCTGGGGACTTTTGTGAGCCAACTTCCTGCTGAAATAACCAATGAGATCGCTGCAGCTTTTGCTAAGTTGCCTCAGAAGATCATCTGGAAACATGAAGGGGACAGACCAGCAACAACTGGGCAACAACACTTTACTGGTGGACTGGATGCCTCAGAATGATCTCTTTGGACATCCCAAAACAAAACTGTTTGTGGCTCACGGAGGAACGAATGGAGTTCAGGAAGCTATGTATCATGGAGTCCCAGTTGTAGGTCTACCTGTGTTTTTTGACCAATATGACAACCTGCTGCGTCTGAAAGAGAGAGGAGGAGCTGAGATTCTGACCCTTAGGACTGTGGACAAGGACGACAACTTCCTGGCAGCTGTGAAGAGAGTTTTGAACGATCCCTCCTACAGGATGAACATGCAGAGGCTCTCCAGACTGCACAGAGACGCGCCGATGAAGCCGATGGACAGCGCCCTCTTCTGGATAGAGTTTGTCATGAGACACAAAGGTGCAGCTCACCTGAGGACTGAGTCCTACAGGCTGCCCTGGTATTCCTATCACTCTGTAGACGTGATGCTCTTCTTAGCTGGAATCACGCTGCTCATTGTCATGACCTTTGCTGCTCTAGCACGATGCTTGTGTTCTAGATGCGTGAGAGCAAAAATTAAGCGTAATTTTAACAAAAAGACATTCATTCAGAATTGATTCTTTTAGAACTTAGAACTCGAAAAACCATTATCTAACAGCAAATTTCACATATTGTGTGAATAATGGTGTATTCAAATAAAATGCTAAAACTGTTGGTCTTGTTCAGGTAACTTGGAAGAGAATATTGCTTGATGACAGCACATGTGACGGCAGCGATTAGGACCCAAAAGCAGCACTCTGGAAAACTGGACCATGGTAATGACCTTTATTAGCACACGGGCAAACAGGAACTCAGGCAGACAAGGAAGCACAGGAAACAGTCCGTTCTTCAGGCCCAGGGCCCACACAAAGTCAGTGGGTTTCAGGCTCGGGGATTGGGTTGAGCTGAGTCGGAGTGCGGAACCAAGGGGGGAGGACGTGAATCCTCGGAACTGTACAGTCCCGTTTACAGCAGGCGGGAGTGACAGAATGGGGCTTACAGGAGATGAGGCCGACGATGTAGCTGAGCAGACTGGGGGTGAGCAGCAGCGAAGTTGGGGCCAGGCGGAGAAGTCAGGACCAGGCGAGCGGGCAGGAACCAGAAACGCTGAGGCAGAAGTCGTGGTCAGGGGCAGAAAGCAGGTAGGTTTTCGAGGGAACAGGTGAGGCAGGCAGAACAAAGACAGGCAGGGTCGGTAACAGGTAATCAGGGAAGGGAAATAACGCTGGAAAGTCTCGCATCGAAGCAGAAGAACAATCTGGCAAAGACTGAGAGTGCAGGGGAGGCTTATAAGCTGGGCTGATTGGGAATGAGCTGCAGCTGTGCTGCAGGTGAGTGGAGTTGAACTGACGGGGTGGGAGTGGCTGGCAGGTGGAGTGGAGCAGAGGGAGGGAGGGTGGAGCAGAGGCAGGGAGAGTGGAGCAGAGGGAGGGGGAGAGTGAGCAGAGGCAGGGAGAGTGGAGCAGAGGAGGAGAGAGAGTGGAGCAGAGGCAGGGAGAGTGGAGCAGAGGCAGGGAGAGTGGAGCAGAGGGAGGGAGAGTGGAGCAGAGGCAGGTGGAGTGGAGCAGAGGGAGGGAGAGTGGAGCAGAGGCAGGTGGAGTGGAGCAGAGGCGGCAGGTGGAGTGGAGCAGAGGCGGGGAGAGTGGAAAATTACTGGGGCAGGAGGGAACTGGGGAATGGGGCTGTGACAGCACTTGTATTTATCTAACCAAATGGCCCCTGATATTATTTATCAAGATTAAATGATTTCACATCAAGTTATGAAAAGTGTATTTAGTGTGATTACAAGAATATTATTTAAAACAGGAATAATAAAATAATCAGGATGAGTAATGACGATGATAAATGTCACCCAGTCAAAATATTTCTACAGTATTTTAGGTACCAAAAAGGAAAAATAAGATTTTGTCAAGAGCAGATTTTTAAACAATTTCAGCGTTCCACAGGATCTGCTAGAATAATCAGAATCTAAAATGTATGTGTGTAAACAAGAGCGAATTAGAGAGAACAAAAGAGAGCTGTAAATCAGTGGATAAAGACAACTTCCTCATTCATAGAGTCATTGAGACACTTTCTGAGGGCTTTATTCCAATCAATTATTGTATTAAAGAACAAAAAACAACAAGCCCCACAATTTGTTACAGAATATATATCTACAACCTGTTGATTTTGATGATGAATCATTAATCTGGTTTGATCTGAATTACTGTTGATCAGCAGGGTCGGGACTGGCTGGATATCAGTCTGATAACGCGGTTACGTGGAAAAACAAAGATATTAAAAGTGAAATTACACATTTAGTCATTAACAACCACTCAAACAAATATAAGTAAATCAACATTATACATCAGATTGATATTAGCTGCCTGGTCATTACCACCTGTGTCAGTTAAGCTAAAACTAAGGAAGAGGAAAATCATGGAAAGTTAAATAAAAAACAAATTAAACAATTAAATGTGTCCATTTTGATTGATGGGATGAAGATTTCTGGTGATCTCTTGCTTTTAATGGGATGTTGCTGATGTCAACAGGATTCTGCTCAACAAAACAAACTGATTCAGAAGGAAAAGTGAAACCAAATA
Organism: Takifugu flavidus; assembly: GCF_003711565.1. Lineage (NCBI taxonomy): Eukaryota > Metazoa > Chordata > Actinopteri > Tetraodontiformes > Tetraodontidae > Takifugu > Takifugu flavidus. The sequence continues at coordinate 10,125 of NW_026622243.1, forward strand.
ATGAGAAACGAGCCCATGATACCGATCACATACTCGCTGAAAAGTCTCTTCAAGATATTTCCAAAGTGTGCATTTCAGCACAGTGGGTGTGGTGGGCGGTGTACGTGGTCTCAGGAGGAGTTCCTGCGTCCAGAGAGCCTGAGCTCCTGAGCCTGCGCTTCTGTTTGCAATGTTCGCTGAATTAGGTACATTCTGAGACCCACACAGGTAGAGATTAAGAGGAGGCTCATGCCAATAACCTGGGGTGTGGGGAGAGGACAGACACACACTGTGTATTTTTAAACAATGAAATATTTTGTTTCTCCTTGATCATGTAAAAAAAAGGTTTAACTCACCTGAGACATAGCAATCCACTCTTGTGAACGGAGCATCAGCTCTTGTGTGGTGAAATTTCCTTCACTAATTGGCTCACACCACTTCTTTGGAGCTGCCTTGTCAACGAGTACAAATCTACCCTTCCAGTCTGTCATAGCACAGGCGAAGTACTGGCCGTCGAGGAACAACAAGATCAGCCACACGATAGCAGGCACGAAAGTGGACAGGGACACAGTCTTCCTGCACCACTTACCACATCTGCATCCTTGAATGATCAACATCAAGATGATGGTTATGATGGTGGGAACGATGAAGAATAATGATGACAACGCTCTGTTCCAGTTAGGACTGCAAGGACACTTAAACTCCATCTCCACCAGCTTCTCTAGTCCGATAAGGATAAACCCAAAAAAAGCATTTGACACAAGAGGACTGCTGCACAATCATGCTATACAGGTTGAAAACAAAAGCATAAATCATATGAAGATTATTGATCAATTATACTAGAATATTGCTAATTTCACTCAAATTCCCTAGTCTATCTAAAATTCTGTAGAAATCAAAAATTCGAACAGCCACGAAAATGTCCTCTATTTTCTTACGTCGTTTTTTGTTCTTTAACAGCAGTTGTTTTTCTGGTTTTGCTGGGTTTTGTTGTGCTTGTCTGGTCTTGCTTCAGGCTGTGTGTGAAAAGAAAAGAGAAATCTGACTCACCCCCTGAGATACTGTCGGTCTTTCCTTTTTCATATTTGCCAATGCCGCATGGAGGCCGACATCATGGACATGTTTTCCTTCTGTGCTCTGTTGCGCAACTTCAGGACTGAAGTCAGTCCATCAGTTCCGTCCTGTAGCGCGGGGGGTACATTCATTTGATTTTCATGCATAAACTCATTTAAAAACATGAACTATTAAAAAGGGAAACAGTAGGTGGCATTCGGAAAAGCAACTTTGTTTCCTTCCCAACAGATAGGGTTAAAGTTTAATATACCATCATAAAACAGCTGAAGAGGAAACATGCTTGGTTTCTTTTTTGAATTTGGAAACTTTGACCTGCATCGACAACATTTGAAGATACAAGGGTGCTAAACCAGCAACTCTGGGCAGCAACACTTTACTGGTGGACTGGATGCCACAGAATGATCTCTTAGGACATCCCAAAACAAAGCTGTTTGTGACTCATGGGGGAACGAGCGGAGTTGAGGAAGCTCTGTATCACGGAGTCCCCATCATTGGACTTCCTCTGATTTATGATCAAAATGATAATATAAATAGGCTTGAAGTGAGGGGTGCAGGGAAGGTCCTGGATTTTTTTACTATGACTGAAGAGATCTTCTTTCAGTGTATTCAGGAAGTTTTAAACGATCCCTCCTACAGGATGAACATGCAGAGGCTCTCCAGACTGCACAGAGACGCGCCGATGAAGCCGATGGACAGCGCCCTCTTCTGGATAGAGTTTGTCATGAGACACAAAGGTGCAGCTCACCTGAGGACTGAGTCCTACAGGCTGCCCTGGTATTCCTATCACTCTGTAGACGTGATGCTCTTCTTAGCTGGAATCACGCTGCTCATTTTCATGACCTTTGCTGCTCTAGTACGATGCTTGTGTTCTAGATGGGTGAGAGCAAAAATTAAGCAAGAATAAAAAAAAAAGACATTAATTCAGAATTGATTCTATCAGAACTTAGAACTCGAACTTGCAAATTCATTATCTACCAGCAAATTTCACATATTGTGTGAATAATGTTGTATTGAAATAAAAATATTATAAAACTGTTGGTCTTGTTCAGATAACTTGGAAAAGAATATTGTTTCTAACCAAATGGCTCCTGGTGATTTCACATCAAGTTATGAAAAGTGCATTTAGTTTGATTCCAAGAATATTATTTAAAACAGCAATAATAAAATAATCAGGATGAGTCATGACGATCATCTCAGTCATCATTGAGTCATTGAGACACTTTCCGAGGGCTTTATTCCAATCAATACTTTTATCAAAGAACAAAAAACAAGCCCCACAATTTGTAACAGAAAATATTTCCACAACCTGTTGATCTTGATGATCAATCATTAATCTGGTTTGACCTGAATTATGGTTACGTGGAAAAACAAATATATTTAAAGTGAAATTACACATTTAGTCCTTAACAACCACTAAAACAAATATGCATCAGATTGATATTAGCTGCCTGGTCATTACCACCTGTGTTAGTTAAGCTAAAACTAAGGAAAATCATGGAAAGTTAAATAAAAAAATGTATTAAACAATTAAATGTGTCCATTTTGATTGATGGGATGAAGATTCCTGGTGATCTCTTGTTTTTAGTGGGATGTTGCTGATGTCAACAGGATTCTGCTCAACAAAACAAACTGATTCAGAAGGAAAAGTGAAACCAAATAATGAGAAACAAGCCCATGATGCCAATCACATACCCGCTGGTAATGCAGAATAAAAACAGAAGCACAGTTATATCCACGCGGACAACAGAGCCATGAAGACCCACGAGCTGCTTTAGGGGAAAACATTTTGTCAAAGCGTCCTGACTGCACTTTTGAAAAGGCTTTTCAAGACATTTCCCAAAGTTGCATTTCCCTGGTGGGAGCCGTTTGCTTCTTCTTCTGTTGGCAACATTCACTGATTAGGTACACTGTGAGACCCATACAGATTAAGAGGAGGAGGCTCATGCCAATAACCTGGGGTGTGGGGAGAGTACAGACACACACTGTGTATTTTTAAAGAATGAAATATCTAATTTCTCCTTGATCATGTAAAAAAATGGTTTAACTCATCTCAGACGTAACAATCCATTCTTGTGAGCGGAGCATCAGCTCTTGTCTGGTGAAATTTCCTTCACTAATTGGCTCACACCACTTCTGTGGAGCTGCCTTGTCAATGAGCACAAATCTACCCTTCCAGTCTGTCATAGCACAGGTGAAGTACTGGCCGTCGAAGAACAACAAGATCAGCCACACGATAGCAGGCACGAAACTGGACACAGTGTTCTTGAACCACTCTTCATATCTGCATCCTTGAGTGATCAACATCAAGATGATGGTTATGATGGTGGGAACGATGAAGAATAATAATGACAACGCTATGTTCCAGTTAGGGCTGCAAGGACACTTAAACTCCAGCTCCACCAGCTTCTCTAGTCACATGATCATAAAACCAAAAGCCGCTTTTGATAAAAGAGGACTGTTTATAAGTTCATTTTTCAGCCTGGCAAGCCATTGTTTTTTAGGTTCCATACTAGAATATATGACTACGGTAGTTTTTCTCACCTCAAGTATGCTCCCTATTCTCCCACTTCTACTAATTCTCTTCTGATTGGAAATCAACAAGAGATCAGCCCTGGTATTCCTATCACTCTGTAGACGTCCTCTTATTCTTAACAGCTTGCTGGGTTTTGTTGTGCTTGTCTGGTCTTGCTTCAGGCTGTGTGTGAAAAGAAAAGAGAAATCTGACTAACCCCCTGAGATACTGTCAGTCTTTCCTTTTTTCATATTTGCCAATGCCGCATGGAGGCCGACATCATGGACATGTTTTCCTTCTGTGCTCTGTGCGCAACTTCAGGACTGAAGTCCATCAGTTCCGTTCCTGTAGCGCGGGGGTACATTCATTTGATTTTCATGCATAAACTCATTTAAAAACATGAACTATTAAAAAGGGAAACAGTAGGTGGCATTCGGAAAAGCAAGTCTTGTTTTCCTTCCCAACAGATAGGGTTAAAGTTTAATATACCATCATAAAACAGCTGAAGAGGAAACATGCTTGGTCTTTTTTTTGAATTTGGAAACTTTGACCTGCATCGACAACATTTGAATGATAGTGAGATTCCTGTCAGGTGCTGGATGTGGGCTCGAGTCCCAGATGCAGAACAGACAGAATTTTTAACAGCAAGAAAAGGAAGGAAACATCCAGGTCCGTATTCCAGAAACTGAGACCCTGGGAACACTGGGAATGTTATTAGCACGTGTCTCACTAGCAGGGTCAAACCATATCTGCGTGAAACTGCTGGTTAAATCAGATGGAGAGAATAAGAGCACAGATTAGAAACATGAGGGACAAGTCAGGGAGAAGGTGGGTTTCAGCAAGGCGGAAAGACAGCCACGGAATTACACGATCTGGCCTCCATCCTGATTTCAATATTAATTATAAATCAGGACTTAAAGCAAACTCTGAATTCAAATGTTAAAACAACAAATGATTATTGCAATTTCCAGTGTTAAGTCAACATGTGAAGGTATTTAAGGGTCCTGACGTTTCACCTCGTGTGTTCCACATGAATTTGTGCATTCTTATCACTGCTCAGTGACGCCATATCTCAGTGCCAAAGTTCTTTTCTGCTCGGAAGGTTGACAGTGAAAAATCTTCTTTGTTCTCCAGCCAAAGAACAGACTAAGAGGCAACACAAAGGTAAAAACTGCTATTTTAAAGTCATATTTCCAAATATTTAAAAAAAGAAATAATTGTGTTTTCAGGGTATGACGAAAAGCTTGAAATTTTATGGCTTTTTATTGTTTTAGTAATGCAAGTGTGATTATAGAGGAGGCATTACTTTATCACACACAGCTTATGGACAGTCAATAATCATCTCAATCACGTTTGTCTTTGTTAGATCTCTTCTAGAGGCAGGGTAAAAATGCAGGGCCTCTGGTTGTGGATGGCTCTATGCTTCCTCTGCCCGACCGTGGTCCACGGTGGGAAAGTTCTCGTTTTTCCGATTGACGGGAGCCACTGGGTGAACATGAAATACATTATCGAGGCCCTTCATTCCAGGGGCCATCAGGTCTCAGTCGTGCGGCCATCGGACAGCTGGTACATCGAAGAAAAGTCTCCGTTCTACAATTCAATCACGCTTGATAGCCCTTCAGAATTTGACGAAAGCTTCATAACGACCTTCATCGCCAGGCTATTGGAGATCCAGAGGGAAGGGAAGTCTTTCTGGACACGTTACAAACTGGAAATTGAACAGGCAGAAATGACCGGGAGATGTATGAAAAAACATCTGAGTTTGTTGAAATGCTCTTGGAGAACAAAGATCTAATGCAGTCAATAAAAAACACCAACTATGACCTTGTCTTCACAGACCCTGTTGCACCCGTTGGTGCTATACTTGCCAACTATTTAAAGTTGCCTCTGGTTTTCAGTGCCAGGGGGACGAGTCATGGTGAAAGTCATTTTGATATCGCACCTTCTCCTATTTCTTACATTCCACTCACAGGAACACAGCTGTCAGATCAGATGAGCGCTTTTTGAGAGACTCCAGAATGTGCTTATGTTTGGGTTCTTGCAATATCAAATCCGCTGGTTTGTCACACCAAGCTTTGAAGGTTTAATTAAAAAGTATTTCGGTCCAGGCACCGACTACATCTCCCTGTTTCAAGCTGCTGACCTGTGGCTGATGAGAGTGGACTTTGTGTATGAGTATCCCCGTCCCACCATGCCTAATGTCGTCTATATTGGAGGGTTCTAGTGTAAACCCGCCAAGCCTTTACCTGAACACCTGGAAGAGTTTGCGCAGAGTTCAGGAGAACACGGAGTCATCGTCATGTCTCTGGGGACTTTAATTGCTGAGCTTCCTCAGGATCTGGCTGATCAGATCGCTGCAGCTTTTGCTAAAATGCCTCAGAAGGTCATCTGGAGATACAAGGGTGCCAAACCAGCAACTCTGGGCAACAACACTTTACTGGTGGACTGGATGCCTCAGAATGATCTCTTAGGACATCCCAAAACAAAGCTGTTTGTGGCTCATGGAGGAACAAACGGAGTTCAGGAAGCTCTCTATCACGGAGTTCCCATCATTGGACTTCCTCTGATTTTTGATCAACCTGATAATGTGCATAGACTTGAAGTGAGGGGTGCAGGGAAGGTCCTGGATTTTTTACTATGACTGAAGAGATCTTCTTTCAAGGTATTCAGAAAGTTTTAAACGATCCCTCCTACAGGATGAACATGCAGAGGCTCTCCAGACTGCACAGAGACGCGCCGATGAAGCCGATGGACAGCGCCCTCTTCTGGATAGAGTTTGTCATGAGACACAAAGGTGCAGCTCACCTGAGGACTGAGTCCTACAGGCTGCCCTGGTATTCCTATCACTCTGTAGACGTCCTCTTATTTTTAATAGCAGTTGTTTTTCTGGTTTTGCTGGTTTTTGTTGTGCTTGTCTGGTCTTGCTTCAGGCTGTGTGTGAAAAGAAAAGAGAAATCTGACTAAGATACTAAGATACCCAAGATACTGTCGGTCTTTCCTTTTTTCATATTTGCCAATGCTGCATGGAGGCCGACATCATCGACATGTTTACCTTCACTTTATGGACATGTTTACCTTCTGTGCTCTGTTGTGCAACTTCAGGACTGAAGTCCATCAGTTCCGTTCCTGTAGCGCGGGGGTACATTCATTTGTTTTTATTTCATAAACTCATTTAAAAACATGAACTATTAAAAAGGGAAACAGTAGGTGGCATTCGGAAAAGCAAGTCTTGTTTTCCTTCCCAACAGATAGGGTTAAAGTTTAATATACCATCATAAAACAGCTGAAGAGGAAACATGCTTGGTTTCTTTTTTGAATTTGGAAACTTTGACCTGCATCGACAACATTTGAATGATAGTGAGATTCCTGTAAGGTGCTGGATGTGGGCTCGAGTCCGATGCATGCAGAACAGACAGAATTTTTAACAGCAAGAAAAGGAAGGAAACATCCAGGTCCATATTCCAGAAACTGAGACCCTGGGAACACTGGGAATGTTATTAGCACGTGTCTCACTAGCAGGGTCAAACCATATCTGCGTGAAACTGCTGGTTAAATCAGATGGAGAGAATAAGAGCACAGATTAAAAACATGAGGGACAAGTCAGGGAGAAGGTGGGTTTCAGCAAGGCGGAAAGACAGCCACGGAATTACACGATCTGGCCTCCATCCTGATTTCAATATTAATTATAAATCAGGACTTAAAGCAAACTCTGAATTCAAATGTTAAAACAACAAATGATTATTGCAATTTCCAGTGTTCAGTCAACATGTGAAGGTATTTAAGGGTCCTGACGTTTCACTTCGTGTGTTCCACATGAATTTGTGCATTCTTATCGCTGCTCAGTGACGCCATATCTCAGTGCCAAAGGTCTTTTCTGCTCAGAAGGTTGACAGTGAAAAATCTTCTTTTTTCTCCAGCCACAGAACAGACTAAGAGGCAACACAAAGGTAAAAACTGCTATTTTAAAGTCATATTTCCAAAGATTTAAAAAAGAAATAATTGTGTTTTCAGGGTATGACGAAAAGCTTTAAATTTTATGGCTTTTTATTGTTTTGGTAATGCAAGTGTGATTATAGAGGAGGCATTACTTTATCACACACAGCTTATGGACAGTCAATAATCATCTCAATCACGTTTGTCTTTGTTAGATCTCTTTTAGAGGCAGGGTAAAAATGCAGGGCCTCTGGTTGTGGATGGCTCTATGCTTCCTCTGCCCGACCGTGGTCCACGGTGGGAAAGTTCTCTTTTTCCTATTGACGGGAGCCACTGGGTGAACATGAAAGTCATTATCGAGGCCCTTCATTCCAGGGGCCATCAGGTCTCAGTCATGCGGTCATCAGACAGCTGGTACATCGAAGAAAAGTCTCCGTTCTACAATTCAATCACGCTTGGTAGCCCTTCAGAATTTGACGAAAGCTTCATAACGACCTTCATCGCCAGGCTGTTGGAGATCCAGAGGGAAGGGAAGTCTATCTGGACACGTTACAAACTGGAAATTGAACAGGCAGAAATGACCCGGGAGATGTATGAAAAAACATCTGAGTTTGTTGAAATGCTCTTGGAGAACAAAGATCTAATGCAGTCAATAAAAAACACCAACTATGACCTTGTCTTCACAGACCCTGTTGCACCCGTTGGTGCTATACTTGCCAACTATTTAAAGTTGCCTCTGGTTTTCAATGCCAGGTGGACGAGTCATGGTGAAAGTCATTTTGATATCGCACCTTCACCTATTTCTTACATTCCACTCACAGGAACACAGCTGTCAGATCAGATGAGCTTTTTTGAGAGAATCCAGAATGTGCTTATGTTTGGGTTCTTGCAATATCAAATCTGCTGGTTTGTCACACCAAGCTTTGAAGGTTTAATTAAAAAATATTTTGGTCCAGACACGGACTACTTCTCCCTGTTTTAAGCTGCTGATCTCTGGCTGATGAGAGTGGACTTTGTGTTTGAGTATCCCCGTCCCACCATGCCTAATGTCGTCTATATTGGAGGGTTCCAGTGTAAACCCGCCAAGCCTTTACCTGAACACCTGGAAGAGTTTGTGCAGAGTTCAGGAGAACACGGAGTCACCGTCATGTCTCTGGGGACTTTCATTGCTGAGCTTCCTCAGGATCTGGTTGATCAGATCGCTGCAGCTTTTGCTAAAATGCCTCAGAAGGTCATCTGGAGATACAAGGGTGCCAAACCAGCAACTCTGGGCAACAACACTTTACTGGTGGACTGGATGCCTCAGAATGATCTCTTAGGACATCCCAAAACAAAGCTGTTGTGGCTCATGGAGGAACAAACGGAGTTCAGGAAGCTCTCTATCACGGAGTCCCCATCATTGAACTTGCTCTGATTTTTGATCAACCTGATAATGTGCATAGACTTGAAGTGAGGGGTGCAGGGAAGGTCCTGGATTTTTTTACTATGACTGAAGAGATCTTCTTTCAAGGTATTCAGGAAGTTTTAAACGATCCCTCCTACAGGATGAACATGCAGAGGCTCTCCAGACTGCACAGAGACGCGCCGATGAAGCCGATAGACAGCGCCCTCTTCTGGATAGAGTTTGTCATGAGACACAAAGGTGCAGCTCACCTGAGGACTGAGTCCTACAGGCTGCCCTGGTATTCCTATCACTCTGTAGACGTGATGCTCTTCTTAGCTGGAATCACGCTGCTCATTTTCATGACCTTTGCTGCTCTAGTACGATGTTTGTGTTCTAGATGTGTGAGAGCAAAAATTAAGCGTGATTAAAAAAAAGTAATTCATTCA
>NW_026622244.1:0-10872 GCF_003711565.1 Takifugu flavidus
TTACACTGCTCCTGGTTTCACAATGCTCCTCAGACAGATGCAACCAGAGACACTGATGCCGTCAGACAATAAACCTGAGTGTTGTTGTGTCCGGTTATTAACATGTTCCATGCTTTTCCTTCTGCAACAGTTCATCACACCTGCTCAGGGAAACCTCGGTGTAAAGGAGGTGAAGCCGTGCCTCAGTGACTCTACTTTGGTGTTTTAGAAACTAACAGTTATTAGATGAATATACAGTGTGCACGTACGCGCACACGTGTGTATAAACACTTAATACACGCGTGTGCGTGGACGTAGACTTTTTAGTACTTTGGGTTCATAGACTTTTTAGTATTTTGCAGATACGTGTCTGTATATAAACCAGATCCTCCTGTAATAAAGAACTAAAGGCTGACTGTTGTCACGTGACCTGTCTCCGTCTGTGTCCGATGATGGAACCTGCCTGGAACATCTGGTCCACAGAAAAAGCAAAACAGCTCACAGAACTGGCCCAGTTTAGACCCAAAAATGACAATAAATAATGAAAATGTGTGACGCAGTAGAACAATGGACGAACTTTCTATTGGTCATTGACAGTTTCACTCATTGTCATCAGAATTCATCAAAAATATTCAAACCAACAAACTACACACAGAACCGCAAAGTTTAGAGCTTAAAGGGAGCGACAGGTGAAGATTTAAAGCTCAACGCAGCTGAAGAAGTTCCAAAAAGGAGAAATATCATGTGGTGCTTTACCGCCACCCGGTGGACACGCGTGGAACTGCAGACAATAGTTAAACGCGCTCCGACACATTCTGACCTCTGCTGCTCCTCCTGGACTCCAGGGCTGCAGGAATATGCTGCTTTTACAAGTCTTTCAAATCTGTCAAGCATCATAAATCTTATTTATTTAACCAGGTTGAATAATGGTGGAGAATGGTGTCCGAAAAGCGTCTTTATTTTAAAGTGAACCAGAACAGTTCGGTCCGCGTTCACAGAGAGGCGGAGAGACCTCGAGAGTCCAAAACAAGTCCGCGAGGAAAACTCTCAAAAATAGTCAAGCCACAGAAGTCAGGGTTTGGCGATGAGGCGAAAACACTCCGCCGCTGGCAGACGGGAGTTCTGTCCTTAAATCTAACGGGAGATTGAAGAGAGACCGCAGGTGCGTGTGTCTGCGGGGCCAGCTGTGGCTGATGAGCGGCTCCTCCACGCCCCCTGCAGGTAGACACCAGCAACAACGGTCCCAGAAACTGGGAACCCAACAAACCAGTTTTTAAAAGTATTCCTTTCAGACTAAGCAGGAAGACTGAAGACCGACAAGGTGAGTGGAAACGAAGAGCATTATTGAAGAAAATTGACAGTTGTGTTTGGAGATAAAATCAAGATTTGAAAACATTTTTGTGACTATTGAAGAGCTGCATAGAGCTGAAGAATTCTTGGCTTAAGAAAATTCAACAAGACTTCATATTTAGTTTTAGCACAAAACATCATTATACATTATAAATGAATAGGTCTTATTTAACTTTCTTATAGTCTGGCTTTAGTTATAGTTGAATAGTCTTTCTAAGTGAAGTTTAGTTTATTTTTCTGCTCTTTGCTACTGATCCTAAAAGAACTTTGAACTTTAAACCCTCCCAGAATGCTTTAATGGTAGTAATATATACGCCATAAAGCTGTTGATTAGGTTTTAAAAGTGAAAGTGAAAGTATTCTGTTCAGACGAAGCAGGAAGAGCGACATTTTTGTGACAGGTGAAAAGCTCTAAGAGTTATTAGAGTTGTTCAACAGTCCAGGTTACAGCTGGATATTTTGGTATTATTTAAGACAATAAACTTTAAAAATAATTAACTAAATCCACACAGGATCACAGGACACCAACAGGATTTTGGTTCATGTTGCACGTTTTCTCCCAGTGGTTTATTGTTCTATGTTGTGGAACCACTGTGAAAGAAATGCAGGAGTGGGTGTCATTTCTTTCATCTATTTTAAATAGAGCAGTGATCTTTGAGGACTTGGATCATAGAAATAATTGAAGAGGGGAACAAAGGAGGGAAGTTAAAAAGTCCTGACTAGTATGTTTATGTAGCACCAGATAATTTAGTGGCTGAGCTGAAGACAGTCCTTTCACCATGTTGGCCTGTGGAAAACCAGTGTTGTCGGCCCGATGGACCAGCGTCCCCGTCGTTGCCGGACCACCGTTGGCCACCAGTTGGGTTTTGGGATCAAAGTGGGGGCGTTTCCTGTATCCGGTTCTCCTCACGGATCCATGACTACAACATGTTGCTGCAAGTGCAGAGACGTTTGCTCTGGAAAGAACTTTAGAGCACATTCAGTGCTGCAGGATGAGGGGCTGGAAAAGGTGCCAGTTCTTTTCTCACTGCAGGGAACAGTTAAAAAAAGCAGCTTAAACTCTGAAAACATGAAAATTATACAGAGACATCATTGATTTATTGATTCAGTTGTTATCCAGAATGGATTAGAAATGTTCCTGTTTGATAAAAATGCAGTGAATTGGGATTATTTAACTACAACCTCTCCAGATTATTTACCTTCATCACAGTCTCATCACTATTTCTGATGTTTCCTCAGGATGGACGAGGACAGAGCAGAGTCCACAGTGCCCAGCTGTGTGTCCCTGAAGAGTGACCGGTCCAAAGATGGACCAATAGACTTCAGAAGTTCAGAGGAAATGTAAGAAAACTAAAGCGTGATGATGTGTTTGTGTGGCAGCTGTTAGTCACATTAACAGCAGCAGGTTGTGAGTTTATTATTGGAGATGTTTAACACTTAAACCTCAGACAGTCATATAGTTACAGACTTAATGTGAATATTGTTGATTAGAAACAAGAATCAGGTTTAAACTGAAAGATGAATTCAGACATAAATGCTGGAACAATATTGAGTCTTGATCAGGTTCTTTCATCCTATAAATCAAAGGACTAATAGAGATGTGTTTCATAGTGAGAGGGGGGAGCACATCCTATCAAACTGGGACCAGGCAGCTCCACCAGGAGAGTCCTCTTGTTCACAATCTGGAAGCAGATCTGGAGATGCTGAAATGAAGCCCAAACAAAGTAAAACTGTTCAATATGAGATTTAATTTGTGATGTCATGAATTTGTAGTTGTGTTGATGATTTATTATAGATGGAAATCATTGGTTTACTTATGTTCAGGAAGTGATCTGCAGGAGGTGATAGAAGGTCATAAGATGAGTCTGAAGAGAAGATGTGAACATGTGACTGAAGGAACTCATGAAGCAGGAAGTGGAACCCTGCTGAACAAGATCTACACTGAGCTCTACATCACTGAGGGACAAAGTGAGGAGGTGGACACACAACATGAGGTGAGACAGCTTGAGAGAACCTCCAAGAACATCCAGGACACTCCAATCAAGTGCCAGGACATCTTCAAAGTCTTATCTGAGCAACAGAGACACATCAGAGTGGTTCTGACCAACGGTGTCGCCGGCGTTGGAAAAACCTTCTCAGTGCAGAAGTTCAGTCTGGACTGGGCAGAAGGTTTGGAGAACCAAGACATCAGTCTGGTGCTTCCGCTCTCATGGAGGGAGCTGAACTTGATCAGAGATGAGCACAGTCTTCTCTCACTGCTTCATGTTTTCCATCCAACATTACAGAAGATCAGAGCAGAAGATCTGACTGTCTGGAAACTTCTGTTCATCTTTGATGGCCTGGATGAAAGCAGATTTTCACTGGGTTTCAACAAGCATCAGCTCATCTCTGATGTCACACAAGTATCGTCAGTTGACGTGCTCCTGGTGAACCTCATCCAGGGGAACCTGCTTCCCTCAGCTCTCATCTGGATCACCTCCAGACCTGCAGCAGCCTATCAGATTCCTCCCTCGTGTGTTGACAGGATCACAGAAGTACGAGGCTTCACTGACTCCCAGAAGGAGGAGTACTTCAGGAGGAGGTTCAGTGATGAAGATCTGTCCAAGAGAATCATCTCACACATCAAGGCCTCCAGGAGCCTCCACATCATGTGTCTGATCCCAGTTTTCTGCTGGATCACTGCTATAGTTCTGGAGGACATGATGACCAGAGACCAGAGAGGAGAGCTCCCCAAAACTGACTGCTTCTGAGGCTCTACTCACATCCTGAGGTTCAGATGAAGAGGAAGAAGCAGAAGTATGGAGGAAAGCAGAGACCAGGGAACTGACTAAGGCTGATAAAGAACTCCTTCTGAAGTTGGGTCGGCTGGCGTTTGAACATCTGGAGAAAGGAAACATCATGTTCTACTCAGAAGACCTGGAGCGATGTGGACTGGACGTCTCCGAGTTGTGTGTACTCAGGAGTTTGTACAGAGATCTTCAAGAGAGAGAGTGTGATCTTCCAGAAATCAGTCTACTGCTTTGTTCATCTGAGCGTTCAGGAGTTTCTGGCTGCCGTCTACATGTTCCACTTACACCAGGAAAGACACAGCGGTTATAAATCAGTTCCTAGAATATTCTGAACCAGTCCGCTTTTCCGGGTTTGTTGGGTTGTTTAATTACAAACCAGTCACATTTCTTGATGACTTCCTCAGGAGAGCACTAATGAAATCTCTCAAAAGTGAAAATGGCCACCTGGACTTGTTTGTTCGCTTCCTTCATGGTCTCTCTCTGGAGTCCAATCAGAGGATCTTGGGTGGACTGTTGGATCAGAGGAACAGCCACCCAGAACCATCCAGAAGGTCCTCAACAACCTGAAGGAGGAGAACAGTGATGAAATCTCCCAGACAGAAGCATCAACATCTTCCACTGTCTGATGGAGATGAAGGATCAGTCAGTCCATCAGGAGATCCAAGAGTTCCTGAAGTCGGAGAAGAAATCAGAGAGGGAACTGTCAGAGATCCACTGTTCAGCTCTGGCCTACCTGCTGCAGATGTCAGAGGAGGTTCTGGATGAGCTGAACCTGCAGCAGTACAACACCTCAGTGGAGGGACGACGTCGCCTGATTCCAGCTGTGAGGAACTGCAGGAAGGCCGTGTAAGTAAAGATTTCTGGGGCCGGACATCGGCGTTTAAATCAAGCGAGTGGATCATGTCAGGTAGCAATACCCCCTCCAGTGGTCATTCCTTCAATTCTTTATCTCCATTGCAGCGTCCATAAATTAAAAACAACAACAATTCATCCAGAAATGTTCAACACTGGCTGGATATAAGTTCAAAGGTCAATCCAGACAAACCAACATAAGGCAGGAATAATAGGAGCCACAAGTTAACTACTATCATGAAATTACTGTCATGTCATTAAATAACTTTTGTTTGTTTGTATACATCGTATTCTAACGACAGAAAAACACATTTTAACTAATGACACGTGACTATTTTGCTTCATTTGTTCAACGTAAAAACAGCCGTTGGTTTAAATGGGTGTTTTAGGTCTTTGTGGCGGTTCCGTTTGGAGCCTTTATGTGACCCACAAAGTTGTTTGAGCCTTTCCACACCCGTTAGGTGGCAACTTCATCACTAGCAACAAAAGGTGCAGTGAAAATGATTTGAAGGGAAACAGGCAGATAGAACAGAAGCTGAGGGCAATCGATGCAACCAGAGACTCTGATGTCATCGATCGGATCGCTGAATTAAGACTTGACGCACCATCGTACAAATTGGATGAAATGCAAAATATCCAAAGAGCCGATAGACAGATAAAAAGATGCACGTTTCTTTAAACCATTTGCTACAATCATTTTAAATATTGAGTAATTATGAGCTGTTCTAAAATAAGACAAATGTTGAGAATAATTCAGTTGCATTTCAGATCTGATGGTCGTTCAAACTGTTGCTCTACGGTGTTGAATTTAGCTTTTCCAGGAAATGAGCTACATTTGTGTTGAGGTAGATTCTCAGATAAGTTGATGAGAAATCCCAAAGTTTGACTCACTATTTTTGTTTCATACACAACAGACTGTCTGGTCGTTTACTTTCAACGAGTCATTGGGAAGTTGTGGCCTCAGCAATGACGTCAAACCCTTCTCATCTACGGGAGCTGAGCTTAAGCAACAACCAAAGCCTGACAGATGCCGGAGTAAAGTTACTGTCTTCTGCAATGATGCATCCAAACTGCAGACTGGAGACGCTCAGGTCAGGAGGCCTCTGTTGGTCTTTTCTAAATTTCTTTACATTTTCTGCTTTTCTCTTCATTTTCAGATTTAGAAATGTGTTTTTATTTGCCCCATTTATTCCTTTTCCAGGCTGAGTGCTGCTGGTTATCAGAGATCAGCTGTGGCTCTCTGGCCTCGGCGCTGAGGTCCAATCCCTCCCATCTGAGGGTTCTGGACCTGGGTGGGAACCAGCTGAAGGATCCAGGAGTGAAGCTGCTCTGTGGTTTTCTCCAGGATCCTCTCTGTAAGCTGGAGACTCTCAGGTCAGTCAGAGATGATCCAGTACTTTCCCAGGTGTAACTAGTTAGACAATAAATGTTTCCATGTTTGATCTTTGTTATAAACGTAGTGTTACAGTTCTCAGAAAAAAGACCACACAGGACAGATTTGCAGTATTAAATTGGTTGTGGAAATCTGTCCCATGTGAGGATGGTCATCAATGACTAGAAAGGAAGTATCAGTTGTAGATTTGTCTTTTTTATTTTAGGCTGGCCACAAAACCGCCCAAACATTCAGACCAATCAAAAATGGTTCTTCCTGTCTTTTAAAGATCAGAAAGGAAAACTAGAAACCCCAAAAAGAAAGCTGCTGCAGTGTGCCATGCCCCTTCTCTCCTGAGAAAAGCCATCCCAAAAAAGAGAAAAGCCCAAGTGTGAAGTGAGCACCCTGTTAAACCTTGGTACCGAAAGCCTGCAGTCATTCTCATCTTAGGTGGCTTCATTCCAGCCAGAAGCCCAAACCTGCCTCCCTCTTAAAGGGGCAGCAGGTCAGTCCAACCACAGAAACCTTCATGAAGATCTGAAGCTTTCAGCATCCACAATTGTTGCACCTCACTTCCATTGGAGTCCAAATCAGAAGTCAACAAGTTGATTCTACACCGATTCTACACAATGCAACCATTTTAAAAAGGTTTCCATCCATAAGTTTTCACACATTTTTATATAAATCTGTTTGTTCATCGCCTCCTTCTGTTGTAATGGTCATTAAAGAAAATGACCTTATTGGAGTTTTTCTCCTCACAAATATGACTTTCTATGAACGATGCAATAAATGCAGCTTGCAATCTAAGACAATATGGAAGTATGTGTATATAATAGTAGTGGAAGTAGCTCATAAAATAATACATTTGCTCTTCTCATCGAATCTTTCTATGTTATTAAAGAAAAACCTGCTCTTAGTCAACAACATCTAAGACATCAACCAAAAATCCTAATTTTCTACAATCTAATATAAAACAGTAGAGAAGACTCTTTCTGCAGAGACACTGGTGGCAGGAATGCAGAAGTATCACCTGCTCAACTTGGAAGGTGGAGCAGAAACCACCAGCTGAGAAGGTCCTCAGCGAGAGGAAGTGGTGGAGAACCATGAAACTTGCTAAGCTCCACCTCAGCTCCAGAGACGGGCTGAGCTGGAGCTGTGGCACCAGGTATCGCCCAGAAGAGCCTCCAACAAACAAGCTCTTCTCTTGGGAGGAGAGGGCTTTGAATCTCAGCTCAGTGTGCTTGTCTCTAGTAGGTGGCAGCTGCACCTTTTCCTGAGCTCCTTGTTGATGCCCTGAGGTGATGGGGAATTGATGCTCCTGCAATGTTTTCTGGCAGCATTGAGCTTGCAGTGGGGCAATTAAACACACTGTGGGGGGGCTCTCTTTCCTTCTCTCATCTGGAGAACAAGTGACACCAGCTGCCAATCATTGTTGGAGAAATGTGCAGTCAGGGGAACGATGCGTCCAGACTATAGCCACCCTTCCAGCATCCAGCAGTGTCTAAAACCTTTGATTTGGTTTCACCAGAGAGTGTAGGGATTGCAGGGTCGCTGCAGCATCGCCCACAAGCTATCAGGAGTGGGTCGCTTTGTCCCAACTCCTGACAAGAGTTGAGTGCTATTGAGAAATGTGGTCTCACAAACTTGGAAGGTATTTTGACCCACACACACTTTACATACGCTGTAGATCTTGTCCAACCGCCCTGAAAGAACCCAAAATAGGAACATACGGCAGATAAGCCGGTGCAGGACCAGAGGTTTGTTGCTTGTAAGCTGTGTTTTGCTCTGGTACATGTTGATTTTTATTTGTCTTCTCTCAAAATAATTGTTATTTTAGACTAAGTAGCTGCAGGTTATCAGAGACCAGCTGTGATTCTGTGGCCTCAGCTCTGAAGTCCAACCTCTCCCATCTGAGGGTTCTGGACCTGAGCCACAACACGTTGCAGGATTCAGGAGTGAAGCGGCTCTGTTCTGGACTGGAGAGTCCAAACTGTAAACTGGAGAGGCTCAGGTCAGTCTTCATTTTTCTACCTATATACCAGCTGCTAAGATGGTGAAGTGAGGCTGTTCTCAACACTGCTGTGATGCACCACATTAAAAAAATTCCTTGTAATATCGTGAATTCAGGTCTGACCCAACTAAGAACTAACGTAGGTTTAGTACTGACGCAGATAACATGCAGACCTGCACCGTATAACCTCATCCTGCATTTTTCAGATTGATTGACTGCAGGTTATCAGAGATCAGCTGTGGCTCTCTGGCCTCGGCGCTGAGGTCCAATCCCTCCCATCTCAGAGAACTGGACCTGGGTGGGAACCAGCTGAAGGATCCAGGAGTGAAGCTGCTCTGTGGTTTTCTCCACTTTCCAAACTGCCGACTGGAAACTCTGAGGTAAACACCATTCTCAAAAATGTCCATTATTCCATCCGAGGGTCCTCACACTTTCTGAGTGTGTGTGTTGTGCCCAGTTCCTTCAGGAGGGAGGGCCACACGGGGACCACTTATTCATGATAAATTGATTTAAGGACAATGAAAAAGCCGACAGATGGTAACCAAAATTAGACAAAACTAGGTGAGGGTGCCTGGTAGACACCAGCCAACGAGGAGGGAGATGGTGAGGGAGACAGGAAGTCATCTAAGACAGGTTGTGCCTTTAAAGATGAGCCACAGGTGAGATGGATCTCCATGATGAGATGGGAGGGAAAGAGGTGGGAGAACCTGGGAAGAGTGAGGGCCAGAACAATATATATTCTCCTTTGGAACAGTGCAAACCTGAGAGGTTGGAATTGTGGTAATTACATATTACTATCATTTTTAACCTGTAACTAAATTAAATATTTACAGATCATGCCTTTGATTAACCTTTCAGATGAATACTGGTTTCACTTATAACCTTATAAAAGTTTCCCTTCTTTATTTAGATTAGGGACTGCAGCTTATCAGAGATCAGCTGTGACTCTCTGGCCTCGGCGCTGAGGTCCAATCCCTCCCATCTCAGAGAACTGGACCTGAGTGGAACCAGCTGAAGGATTCAGGAGTGAAGCTGCTGTCTGATCTCGTAGAGAATCCCACTATGGGCTGGAGACATTGAGTCAGTAGCTGGTTGAAGCCAGTCAACTCCCGCTCATCTGCTGCATCACTCACTGACCACTGGTGAAGAGCATCTGTGGAAACATCTGCCGTCTACTCCCTCCATAGATGAAAAATTCAGTTTTTAAAAAGCGCTGGTGGACTTTCAGGAGATCAGTCGATGGTCGACAAAGCAGAAGCAGCTTCGCCTTGAAGTTAAATTAGTTCCTGGTATCACACAATGCATCTTTATAAAGTTCTAAATGGCTCCTCGGCCACTCTTAGAAGCATGGAAACATTCTCTTAATTGTCTCTTCAAATGTCTGTATTATACGTTACTATTTTACATCATGCCTTCAGAATCTTTAGGGTTTAGTATTTACTGTCTCTGTGACATGGAGCATTGGAATATTTCAGCTGCAGCCAGCAAAAACCCATCAGAATGACGGCTATCGGTGGGAACCGCAGTCATTTTGACTTTAGTCAGTCTGTTCATGTTATAGGATTTATTGCAATCTAATAAAAACTATAATGATATGTGGGAAATAGGAAATAAAAAGAAGCAAAATGACCAAATAAAATTCCCATGAATACTGTAAATTTAAAGATGTCAAGAATGGATATCAGCTTAAATTTAATCAAACATAAAGTGAAAAGACCTCCTTTAAGTTTACTGCAAAAATAAACACAAATCAAGAGCGACACGCGCCAAAAACGTCTCATTCTCTCTTCTGTCTCCACTCATTCTTTTATATTCTCTTAGATATGGGACGGGGTCGTGTGATAACAAAACAACCTCATTGGGGACTATATTTTTGTTGTAAGAACTTTGGCTCTTCAGAAGTTTCTATGTTGGCTTCCACAGATTGTGCATCCACTAGAAACTCAGTGTTTTTGAGGAACTACCAGGAGCGGCTGGAGTGGAGGCCAATGACGCTATAGCTACATATAGCTACATATAGATCACCGTTACCCTCAACCCAAAGACCACCATTGGCGCAGCAATACTGAAAGATAGGAGGTTGTGGTGGTTGCGCAGACGCGGAGTGATATCACGCCCAAACGTGCCCTATGTTCTATATACCGTATGTTCGTGACCAAAGGGCGCACCGTATTAAAAGGTGCAGCCTCAGTTACGGGTGCTATTTCTGTATTTAACACATACATCAGGCGCTCCGGATTATAGGGCGCGGGCATGGTAAAACATACCACTACGATAGCTTAAACATGCATGCTAGCGCGTATTTAGCAATTTAGCGAAAGCCGGCAAGTCGAACAACCGACAACAATGTTTCCAAAATTAAAATTTTCGTATTTTTTCGTATTTTGTTATTAAACCCCCGGAGGGCTGAAGCAGGACCGCTGTTAAAAATGTATCAGTCCGCGCTTCCATTCTTGTGCAACGTCCAGTTCTAAATGTATGAATCCGCGTATTGACATTTCAACGTCCCATCAGTAAAGG
>NW_026622245.1:0-15306 GCF_003711565.1 Takifugu flavidus
AGTGGACCATGCACATCTCCGCTTCCTTCTTTATTTCTCTGTTGGCCCTCTCCGACCGTTCATGCAGCATGCAGATTTCAATGGCCGCGTTCAGTGTCAGCGTTTTCTGTTTTAAGAGCTGGGCGCGGACCGTGTCATCGTGGATGCCGCAGACCAGACGGTCCCTAACCAGTTCATCATGTAGCGCACCGAAGTCACATTTCTTGGCCATTACCTTCAGCGTGGCAACATAAGACTGGACAGACTCCTGTTGTTTCTGGTTGGTTGTGTTGAATGCATGTCTGTCCATAATTACATTTTTCACTGGCAGGCAGAGCTGGTCAAACTTCTGAACGAGGACGTCGAGGTCTTCACGATCCTCTTCCCTCTCGGAGTCGAATGTGTCGAGTTTATCCAGAGCTTCTGGGCCGGCCAGGTTGAGGAACGTGTAAGCCGTTACCTTCTTGCTAGTGACCGACAGCCCGGCGTTGCAGCATCCTGAGTGGTCAACACGTGATATGCCACTGCCTAAACCATGGCAAACGCCACACAGTCTGCAGCATAGTCATCAGATTTGGTTCTTTCCAGTTGGGGAGGTTACTCATATTTAAAGAAGGAAACTTGGAGAAGTTTGAACCCTAACAACAACGACTAAACAAGAATCTTCGTGCCATCAAAGAAACCAAAGCAAATAGCCAAATTTTACACCCAAAAAAGAATTTCTGTTGTTTGAGGTATTAAAACAGCTGTGATGAGGAATATAACTGAGGGGGTGAATAAGGAATACTTCAGGATGATTCTATATAACAGAAATTAGCTCATGCTCCCAGGGCTGATCTGGACCCTCCCTTCTGGTCTGGTGCGAGTGGTCAAGTTCCTGAATCTATACTTGGTAGTTCGTACTTTAAAGCACATACTTTCTGCCAGTGGCGCTGCTGACGGGGGTGAAATTCTTTGTGGGATACCCAAGTGTCCCGCCAGCAGACAGGGGACATCTGATGCATACTTAATCCAATGGGAAGAGCAACAACACTCCTGGGAAACTTGGAGCATAGCTGGCAGGAGTAATGCATAGAATAGGAACAGTATCCAGGAAGTAAGTATGTTTCATAAGTATGTGATCATGCAAGTACGGACAGGTCCACCTATTTTTTCATCTGGTCCGAAGTCCTAACTCTCGCTCTGAGGCCGGCCAAGGCTGTGAGGAAGTACTACAACATGTACGACACACCGTGTGAGGCTTATAAACACCTGCATGTGGGTAGTAATACAGTTGTTCACATCTGTTGCTAAAGATGGAGATGCAAAGGCATGATTAACTAACCAGGCGTGAAAAGATCATCTCAAAATGGGGACGTTCGGTTGTTTAAATGTTTGTCATGGTGAAGGCAGACGGATGGTTTCCTCTAAAATTCTCAAGGCCTCATCTGTGTACAGTTTGCAGAGGCTGCCTGTGGTGACGCCACGGTGATGCTGAACGGATCCATCGCCACCCCCTTCGACAATAAGAGGTCAGTCCCTCCGCTACCTTCCAAGTTTATGGGTGGAGATGGTGTTTTCTGACATGTGTCCTGTTGTTTTCAGTGTTTTTGGGAGCGTCGAGGTTCTGAAGTTGAACTCCACCAAGGTCAGGAAGTTGACCGTCGTCCTTGTCACAGCAACGACACCCGTGTAAGGTTCTAGGTTCTCTCCTGTCACCAGTTTGAGGTTGTTGCCATATAAATGTCCAGAACCTGAAGTTCTGCTCTGGGTCTGCTCAGGTCAGACTGCTCAAACGAGTCTTTACAAAAAATTAAGGCAGAAACTGGACAGTCTTATCATCTACGAATGCAAGGAAGTGAGCGAGTAAGTATACGGGCAGCTTCAGGCAGCTCTCTCTCACACTCACACACACACACACACACACACACACACACACACACACTTACATCAGCAAACACTTACACTCACACTCACATTCTACGAGTATCAGCAAACACTTACACTTCCAGTAAAAGAAAACATCATACACATTTTCTCCAAAAACCTCTAAAACATGTTGTTACGGTTCGTGGTTGTTTAGGACCCGAACGCAGGCAAGACGTAGTGATGAAAGGTCCAAAAATTGGTTTTATTAAACAAACACAAAAGGCCAGTCCTCCTGGACTACAGCTACAGTTATTTCCCCGGATGCACACAACGAGCTCCAGCATGGAGCCACAAAAATCTTCTTTTACATTCACAAAAGGCGTGTTTCACTCGAATGTTGCTCCCTAATCTGGCCAAGTGTGTGTTCGCGAGACCTTCTCCTTTGTTCATCCATCCAGCCCACAGGTGTGGCTGATCAGACAGCACGATTATTATTATAGAAGGGAGGGGGGACCATTTACCTAAACCACTGCAACACATCTCCTTCAAGTCAAGTTTATTCAGAGCCCCAAATCACCATCTTTGCTGCCTCGGAGGGCTCTACAGTTGTGACACCCTCTGTCCTTAGACCCTTGAAATGGCTCAGAAACAATTAAATAATCCCCATTTAGGGAGAAAGAAGAAACCAGGAGAGCCACAGATGAGGGCTCCTCTCCCTGGGATGGACAGACCTGCAGTAGATGCCACATATACAGAGAGCATCAGTAATATATAGGTTATTATAGCCATATTGGAACTGGTCTAAAGTTGCTCTACGTTAGAAGGCGTCGATGGGATTAGAAAACACGTCCATGGGTTAGGGTTAGGGTTAGGGTTAGGGTTAGGGTTAACCCCTAACCCAGGTGCAGCCTCGTACGGAGCTCTGACCTCAACCTTCAGGTCTTGATGGACCCTATGGATCAGGAAGACTTGAGAAATGCTGCATCAGTAATAGGTGCATTTATGTGAGAGTAGATTTTTCAGACAAAACACACTTAAATGCACAGCATAGTCATCAAATCTGGTTCTTTCCAGAAGGAAACTTTAAAGAGTCTGAACCCTAACAACGACTAAACTAGAGTCTACGCGCCATCAAAGAAACCAAAGCAAATAGCCACATTTTACCCACATTGTGAGGTATTAAAACAGCTGTGATGAGGAATATAACTTAACTTTACACGCAGATATGACTGCGAGAGCATCTGGAGACACTTTGAGGAGGCCGTCTGCCGTCAGACTCCTTGTAACACAACCGTGGAGGATTATCGACACATGTTTTACGCTATGGCACAAGCCTGGGCTCCCCCCTGTGGTCGGGTGAGCAAGAGTTCTGCTTAAGGTCTGAATTACTGACACACCATCAGGCTAACTATCTGTAAATGAGGGCTTTTCTTCTGTTCTGTTTAGTTCCTCTTCTGGAGTAAGACCAAGACCTTCGTGCAGACCTTTGTAGCAGCTTTACGGTACTTCTGGACGCTAGAGGACACGCTAGCCGGCTACATGTTCAATGACCTCCTGTGGTGTGGACAAGAAGACAGTGACGGTAGAAAAACACATTATAGCACATCTGGGATGCTGCTGATGCTCAAATTAACCAGAATCTGATGGCCTGCTGCAGAGATGCAACCTCAAACGCTAAAAAATCTTTGCTGGCTAACAAACTAGCACACAGACACGCCACAAGGGATTTGTTTTTTACGCGTACGCCCAATTCAACCATCGCTCAGGAAGCTGCAGCTGTGCTCCTCAAGGATTTACTGTGAATGTAGTTTTGAATAACTTTCCAACACGTCAACGCACCACTGCCACGTCTTCAATGATGCCTGATTTACAAAAAAAACGACATCGTTACTGATGTCGATGCTTCTCACAGGCTTTGACTTTGGTTCCTGTCCCGGCTGGTCAGCCTGTGAACGCCATCCAGTGTACTCTCTGTGGCGCCGAGCTTCCCAAAACGTGAGCGTCCGGCCGTTATTCGCGCACGCCAGAGTGAAACGTTGGCCTCACATGATGTCCCTCATGTCTCAGTTTGCAGAAATGGCCTGTGGGAACGTCACCGTGCTGCTCAACGGCTCCGTCGTCGACGCCTTCAATAGGGAAAGGTGCTGAAGCACATCTGTGGCGAATGTGTTTGATCAGAAATGATTGTGTTTTGTTCTCGCAGCATGTTTGGAAGTGTTGAGCTGGACAGTCTGGACCCCTGCAGGGTGGATCATGTCAACATAAAGGTGGTGACCGATCGGGACGGACCCTTCATGTAAGGAAACAGTCATAAATGAAACTCATCAGGTTACTCATCCCCTGAGGACTAAAATGCCAAACTTTGGGATGCCAAGAGGCTGATTCTGAATACATTTGCTGGAGCTAAAGAGGAGTGAGGAGTTGTTTTTCCATCTCAGGAAATCCTGTAGTCGAGGATCTGTCTTAGACCTGATCGAAATCCTCCGGTCTCGAGGTTTCCGCAGACAACGACCGGTGAGCCAAAATCAGTGTCAGTGCTGTACCCTTTCGGAGCACTCCATGTATCCCATAATGCTTTGCATAAGATAGTGTTAAACTGATGGTGGCCCTGCATCACAGCAATGGCAACATTGGAAACAGAGACACTCAAGAGTTCTTTTGGTTTCTTGTACCGTATTTTCACGACTATAAGGCGCACCTAAAACACTGAGATTTTCTCAAAAATCGACAGTGCGCCTTATAATATGGAGCGCCTTGTGTGTGGAATGAGTTCCAAAATCTGCTGTGCGCCTTTGGTAGGTGCACTACGGTAAAGGCTCTGCCAATCGATTAGCGGCACACCTCCGCGTAAGGACCCCCTAAAATGGCGCCGGTCAAGAGAGAATATGAGGCTTACTTTAAACTGCAGGCCATTGAATATTTGGCTGAAAATGGCAATCGAGCAGCTGCGAGACATTTTAATGTAAATGAGTCCATGGTCAGAAAGTGGAGAAAACAAGAAAGTGAACGAAAGTGAGGAAGACAAAGCTGAGTTTCCGCGGGAACAAAGCAAGGTGGCCCGAGCTGGAAGACCGAGTGGAACAGTTGGTTGTGGAACAGCGAACTACCGGAAGGGGCGTCTCTACTGTCACCATAGGCCAAAGCGACTGCTGAAGAAATGGACATTGAGCACTTCCAAGGAGGTCCGTCGTGGTGTTTTTGCTTTATGAGGAGGCAGCATCTCTTCATACGCACAAGGACAACTGTTGCGTAGCGGCTGCCCGCGGACTACCAGGAGAGGGCGGCCATCTTCCGCACCTACTGCCGCGACAAGATAACCGCGCCCAGCCACATCTATGAGGCAGCGGCGGGCAAGTTAGGCCACCATATGTGGGTGGATTGTAGACGCATGGGCTATGATACCGTCTTCATGTATTGGAAGAGCTTTCACAAAAGCCGGCATCAACGCTGAAGCAGAACCGGTCCGTGAGCCTGATTCAGATGATGAAGAAGAGGAAGAGGTCCTCATGCTAACTTGAAAATCCTGAGCACGTCGGAACAGGAGTTTCTGACCTTTACAGATCCCACCTACGGCAGAACTTTCAAAGTAAATATGCTGCTTAATAATCGACTCAAAGGTCACGTTTCTCACTTGTGAAACGTGTTAATCCAACCGTGGTGTTTCTGTAACATATGAGTGAGAACATGCAACACAACCGGAGGTGTCAGGACTGAGGTTTTGGCTGTGGGTTATTCTCATTTTCAGGCCAGATGTGTATTCAACATTTTCAATTATTAAGTTATACACGATGCATTTAATACAAAAAAGACACGAGCTAAAACCTGCTAAACTACCGTTTTCTTCACTTTTAACCTGTTAATGATAAACTCATGCACGCAATTCAACTTCTTTTCTTCATCGATAGCCTTAATTCTTAAAAAGGATTAAAAGGAAACGTCAGTAAGGGTGTGTTCAACAGCAGCAGTTTAGATAAATGTCTCAACCTTTTATTTATCTTTTGCATAAGTAATTAAAGAACACGAAAGGTTCTCGCCACTCTGTTGCAACCAAGAGTGCAGCGTGGTTCCAGTAATCTTATTAACTTTAGTTTCACTTAAATGTCACACGGTTAATGGTCCGACTTTCCCGTCGAACGTAACGCCCGAGGAGCGCAGCGCGAGCGGCGTGAGCGTTGGGGCAGTGACGTCACGGCGTGGGGGGGGGCGCATATAAGACAGCGTGCGCGAGCGCTCGGGTGACAGAAGGCGGACTGCGTCTTGCCAACAGCCGAGGCGACTTCCGGAGTGAGTCGGCAGAAGAGAGGAAGAGAGGGATGAAGCGAGGGGTCTGCATCGCGGCTGTGGTGCTGCTGCTGGTGCTGGTGCTGGTGGTCGAAAACACGTTGGGAGCGACACTCAGTCGGAAACCACTCCAACAGACGTTTAAAGAGACTTTTATCGCCAGGTGTCACCAGTACAAAGGGTAAGTCAAGACTGGGATCACAGAATGCACCGCAGACCTGCAGAAAATCACACAAGAGGCCTTTTATTCTGAGCTTTCTGCAGGTGGACTGTTTAATGTGAGCGCTGCATGGTTTAAATACTCAAACAAGCAGTTTTAGTAGTTACACAATTGAGTGTTGAGTATAAATCTGTAGACAAACTTAAAAATACGGAAAGAAGTTCCAGTGGGAACTGTTAACGGGGTCTTAAAGATAAGGAAGATCTTTTATTCCCTGCAGGAGCGACTGTGAAACCATATGGAGCACGTTTGAGCAAGCGTATGTGGGACGGGACCCCCGTAAAATTCCCAAAGATGCCTACAATCCCCTGTTTCAGGTGGCCCCCATCACAACGCCACGCGACAAGGTAACCTCGATTTGTCACCTGTCTGTTACCCACCTGTGGCAGCTCTCAGATCGCTCATGGCAAAATATAACCTTTCATTTTGGCGGGGTGTTTAGACCATGTTCTGGAGCAAAACGGAGCGCGTGGTCCATGCCTACAATGATAAGACAAAGTGTTTTGTTACGATGGAGGACACCCTGCTGGGGTCGGTGTTGAACAACCTAATCTGGTGTGGAGAAGAGGGCAGCAGTGGTAAGACCAAGAACTTCATTATTAGCCAAGCCAGAAGGTTTCTCAGCTACTATTAACATGTGTAACACAGCAGAAGGATGCTGTGGTGCGCTTACAGGACGAGTTCTAACTTGACTCATTTATCGGCACATCAGAGCCTGAGTCCTTTGAACCGGCTGCCTGTTTGTGTAGAGAGCTGGCGCTGTGCACGAATATGACTTTAATTGTTAATATTAACTGACTGATTTGGCATCAGGGAACTTTTTTCAAGTGCATTAGGCCGAGGCTTTATCCCAACTCGAAATGTTTTATTTTATTTATATCCCTTTGACGTGACGCTGATCTGCTGATGTCACCTAGAAACGTTCACCAGCGGCTGCCCTGACTGGAATGCCTGCGAAGACAACAAATACAACCCGGTTCGCTCCTTCTGGACTCAAGGATCAGCTAAAGTAAGTGAAGGATTGGTGATTTTATAAAAACAATTTGACAATGTTTCCAGTGCTCGAGAGTCAAAACAAATCCTGGCTGAATGCTAAAATGGTCTCTTGGTCTGGGTCCTCAATGAGGCTTTGTGCCGGTCGCCATGGAGTCACATGGTGCTCTCCTGAGCGAGCTGCAGCAACCCACGGATGGAGGGACAAAGTTGATGTGGGTAGTAATACAGTTGTGCACATCTGTTGCTAAAGATGGAGATGCAAAGGCATGATTAACTAACCAGGCGTGAAAAGATCATCTCAAAATGGGGCCGTTCGGTTGTTTAAATGTTTCTCATGGTGAAGGCAGACGGATGGTTTCCTCTAAAATTCTCAAGGCCTCATCTGTGTACAGTTTGCAGAGGCTGCCTGTGGTGACGCCACGGTGATGCTGAACGGATCCATCGCCACCCCCTTCAACAATTCGAGGTCAGTCCCTCCGCTACCTTCCGAGTTTATGGGTGGAGATGGTGTTTTCTGACATGTGTCCTGTTGTTTTCAGTGTTTTCGGGGAAACCGAGGTTCCGAAGTTGAACTCCGCCAAGGTCAGGAAGTTGACCGTCGTCCTTGTCACAGCGACGACACCCGTGTAAGGTTCTAGGTTCTCTCCTGTCACCAGTTTGAGGTTGTTGCCATGTAAATGTCCAGAACCTGAAGTTCCGCCCTGGGTCTGCTCAGGTCCAAATGCGCAAACGAGTCTTTAGATGAATTAAGGCGGAAACTGGGCAGTAATATCATCTACGAATGCAAGGAAGTGAGCGAGTAAGTATACGGGCAGCTTCAGAGGAGGCGTTCCCCAGCCCACTGTTCTGACTGTCTCGTGTCTCTCTGCAGAACTCGCATTAATGAATGTGCCTCCAACAATAACATCCCCTGCACGGACTGCTGGTGAAGTCCTGCTCCACCACCACCACAGCCATATTGGACGTGCTGCACCATTGGGGTGCACGTGTCCGAAGCTAGCTAAAGTACTTTTTCAGGCTTGTATCACCGGGTTGTAAATGTGATGTGTTTCATAAATTTAGACTGTTAGGACCGTAATCACCCTCAGATATCAGTCCTTTATTATTATGCACCCCTGCTAACATTACCTGCCTTCATTTTTGTTTTAATAATAAAATTCTGAAATGTGTGAAATCAGCTTTGAAACATCTGTGTGCTGCATTTGCTCCTGTTCATATTCAGAGTTTTAGCGTTAGCGAACACTAGCTAAATCTGTGTCAGAGGTCCGCAGCCGGTGTTTTGGGGGGTAAACTGGACTAACGGATCACGGGATTATGATCAGAACCACGTTAGTGTCTCACCTGACTAAAAAAAACGAGAGATTACTCTTTATTTAGTCGTTTGTTGTTGTTCGCCGAAACAGACCCATGTGGTTTTATCAGCATTGGAGGCTCGACGGCGGAGGGTGCTTACGTCACGGGAGCCGCAAGATATAAATAGAGCGGATCAACGGAGGGGGGGGGGGGGGGGGGGGGGTCCACGGAGGATTCAGATAAAGCTCTGCCTTAAAATCGCGGTTCTGGTGCTCGTCGCCCTCGCCTGGTGGTCTCTAAACAAGTTTATGTCAGGTTGTCAGTGCTCCGCAAGGTAAACTAGAGGACTGAATACTGTCCAAATTAATGGCCTGAATGGGGCTGCAAAAGTTTTGCTGAAGTTCCAATTCACAAGGGGGAAATATAAAATTATATTGGATGCACGTCACTGCAGATGCCAGTTGGTTTAACAACATTCAACAGTATTTCCTTCCTGGGTTTCAGCGTGTAGCTGGCTGATGTGGACGCACTTAGAACCCCCCCCCCCCCCCCCCCCACACACACACACACACACACACACAAAACTAGTATCAGGAAACACTTACACTTCGAGTAAAAGAAAACTGCTGATCACTGATGTCCTGCAGGTGCGCCAACAGGTGGCCGGAGCATGGCTCCACCACGCCCCCTGCAGGACAAACACAACTGGGAATCCTGGATCACAACACATGTTGAAGTTTGGGGGAAAACAACAAAAAAACAGCATTTCAAAATGCACAACTGCAAAGATTCTATAGGCTTGTATTTCCTAAGAGTTTATAGGAATTAATTTAATTTATTTTAATTGTCTAGTTTGTTACAGATTTATTTAACATAGGCCTATAACACAATGATAACTCAGGTGTTGCTGACAGTTGAAAACAACATTTTCAGGGGCAACATAAACTATATACCTTTTTAAAGGCTGCCTTAAAAACATCTTTAAAATAATCTCTTCCAAAAGACACTCAACGCTCTTACCTCTCTGGGGTAACAGTTGAACAGGTATAGTTGGCCTAATTGCTGTTATTCGTTTTCTGCCGCTTATCCGGATCCGGGTCGCGGGGGCAGCAGCTTCAGGAGGGATGCCCAGACAGCCCTCTCCCCGGCCACTTCCATCAGCTCCTCCGGGGGGACCCCCAGCCGCTCCCAAGCCAGGCGAGAGATGTAATCTCTCCCCCTCGTCCTGGGCCGGCCACGAGGCCGCCTCCCGGTGGGACATGTCCGGAACACTCCTAAAGGGAGGCGTCCGGAAGGCATCCTAGCCAGATGCCCGAGCCTCCCCAACTGACTCCTCTCGATGTGGAGGAGCAGCGGTTCTACTCCGAGCCCCTCCCGGATGTCCGATCTTCTCACCCTATCTCTAAGGCTGAGCCCGGCCACCCTGCGGAGGAGACTCATTTCAGCCGCTTGTATCCGCGATCTCGTTCTTTCGGTCATTGATGGCCATAGGTGAGGACTGGGACGTAGATCGACCGGTAAACACAAATCGTCTATTTACACAGCATGATTTCATGTTATAACCACTGTATTAGCAATGTAACAACTTTAGTGAGTTAGCTATTAAAATTGTAAGAGATATTGTTAAATTTGTATCGTCACCCTGAATTTTAATAATCTAGACGTAAACACACGTAATACC
The DNA here is from genome assembly GCF_003711565.1 of Takifugu flavidus. NCBI lineage: Eukaryota > Metazoa > Chordata > Actinopteri > Tetraodontiformes > Tetraodontidae > Takifugu > Takifugu flavidus. The sequence continues at coordinate 10,299 of NW_026622245.1, forward strand.
CCCTCCTGCCGGAAGATGGCAGCATCGCCCAGGCGCTTCTGATCAGAGATGAGGGTCGATTAAACTGATCACAAACCGCTTCTGCTCTTCCCTTAACGGGGTCGCGGGGGTCATAGTCCCCGTCTGACATTTGTGGACAGCATAACAAGCTAAGAAATTTAAGGATATAAAGAGGACGATGCTCCAAATTAGCCCACTGGTCTTTGTTTGACCTGTCAAAGGGAGCACTTGAGTGTGTGTGAAGTTTCCACCAGTTTTCTGATGCTTCTTCCACATTCTGCGAGTACATCTCTGTGCAAACTGTCCCCTTCCTTTACATTTCATAAACACTTACGTGTCCATCAAAGGCAACGCGGTGCCCCTCAGGCCATCGTGGCAGCTGACAACAGCAACGTCTCACCACCTAATGGGACTCATGGGGTCTGGATGGGAGGAGGGCCGCTTGGAAAACCTTCCTCTGTCCTTTAAGCTTCAGTTCAGGACGAAGCTGTGCTAGAGCGGAGGGGCTTTTGGCGTCGTGGCTGGGGTGAGTATTTTACACGCCTCCGTCCTTAACTTAGAGGAAAAGTTCTTGAGATAATCATCTGAAGCCGCCGAACTGATGTGAGTTGCTTTTTGCTTTCAGTTGAGGCCTTTGTGATGATCTCTACCGGGGCTTAAACAGCAGCAGTTGAAACAGGAAGTGTTGGTTTTCAGCAGAAGTCGAGGAGTTAATGCGCTTACAGGGCAGCAGATAGAGGAACGGTTCAAATGATTGACTTTCGTAATGATTGACTCCCCGCTGTGCAGCTGTAGTTCCCACAAGCACCTGCTCAAGAGGAAGCTTCCCCGTGTGAACGAGTCGTGCGAACGAGCCAGGGCTTTTGTTTTTTCTCCCATTTCCATGAGCCGAACCCAAAGATCTGAGGGCTTCTTTTAAATTCACAAAAGGCGTGTTTCACTCGAATGTTGCTCCCTAATCTGGCCAAGTGTGTGTTCGTGAGACCTTCTCCTTTGTTCATCCATCCAGCCCACAGGTGTGGCTGATCAGACAGCACGATTATTATTATAGGAAGGAAGGGGGGACCATTTACCTAAACCACTGCAACACATCTCCTTCAAGTCAAGTTTATTTAGAGCCCCAAATCACCATCTTTGCTGCCTCGGAGGGCTCGACAGTTGTGACACCCTCTGTCCTTAGACCCTTGAAATGGCTCAGAAACACTTAAATAATCCCCATTTAGGGAGAAAGAAGAAACCAGGAGAGCCACAGATGAGGGCTCCTCTCCCTGGGATGGACAGACCTGCAGTAGATGCCACATATACAGAGAGCATCAGTAATATACAGGTTATTATAGCCATATTGGAACTGGTCTAAAGTTGCTCTACGTTAGAAGGCGTCGATGGGATTAGAAAACACGTCCATGGCCGGCAGGGCAGCCTCGTACAGAACTCTGACCTCAACCTTCAGGTCTTGATGGACCCTATGGATCAGGAAGACTGGAGAAATGCTGCATCAGTAATATGTGCATTTATGTGAGAGTAGATTTTTCAGACAAAACACACTTAAATGCACAGCATAGTCATCAAATCTGGTTCTTTCCAGAAGGAAACTTTAAAGAGTCTGAACCCTAACAACAACTAAACTAGAGTCTACGTGCCATCAAAGAAACCAAAGCAAATAGCCACATTTTACCCACATTGTGAGGTATTAAAACAGCTGTGATGAGGAATATAACTTAACTTTACACGCAGATATGACTGCGAGAGCATCTGGAGACACTTTGAGGAGGCCGTCTGCCGTCAGACTCCTTGTAACACAACGGTGGAGGATTATCGACACATGTTTTACGCTATGGCACAAGCCTGGGCTCCCCCCCTGTGGTCGGGTAAGCAAGAGTTCTGCTTAAGGTCTGAATTACTGACACACCATCAGGCTAACTATCTGTAAATGAGGGCTTTTCTTCTGTTCTGTTTAGTTCCTCTTCTGGAGTAAGACCAAGACCTTCGTGCAGACCTTTGTAGCAGCTTTACGGTACTTCTGGACGCTAGAGGACACGCTAGCCGGCTACATGTTCAATGACCTCCTGTGGTGTGGACAAGAAGACAACGACGGTAGAAAAACACATTATAGCACATCTGGGATGCTGCTGATGTTCAAATTAACCAGAATCTGATGGCCTGCTGCAGAGATGCAACCTCAAACGCTAAAAAATCTTTGCTGTCTAACAAACTAGCACACAGACACGCCACAAGGGATTTGTTTTTTACGTGTACGCCCAATTCAACCATCGCTCAGGAAGCTGCAGCTGTGCTCCTCAAGGATTTACTGTGAATGTAGTTTTGAATACCGTATTTTCACGACCATAAGGCGCACTGTATTAAAAGGCGCAGTCTCAGTTATGGGTGCTATTTCTGTATTTAAAACATACACGAGGCGCACTGTATTATTAGGCGCATGCTGAAACATACAGTAAAAAATGACAACTGAAATAAAACAGTGAGTTTCGACACATTTTTTGAACAAAATATTCATTCTACCGCCACAAAACCATCAAAGTTTTCATCTTCTGTATCTGAATTAAACAGCTGCGCTATTTCAATGTCCAACATCCCGAATTCCTCTTCTTAATCATCTGAATCGGACTCACCAACCGATTCCGGTTCAGCGTTGATTTTGTGAAAGCTCTTACAATACATGAAGACGGTATCATAGCCCATGTGTCTACAATCCACCCACATATGGTGGCATAACCTGCCCGCTGCTGCCTCATAGTCTTTGTGAAGGAGTGTTCGCCTTCCGTCACCCAGCGCTCTGTCCATTTCCGTGGCAGCCGAGAACCACGGTGAACGAAGACTTCTCGTGCCCCGTTGTGCGTATCACCACCGTGCTGGTCCCTTTTTCTCCACTTTGTGGGTCAAAGGGATGTTAAAAGTCAGAGGGATCTCATCCATGTCGGTGATGTGGCTGGGCGCGGTTATCTTGTCGCGGCAGGTGCGGAAGATGGCCGCCCTCTCCTGGTTAGGATTAGGGAAGATGGCCACCCTCTCCTGGTTAGGGTTAGGGAAGATGGCCACCCTCTCCTGGTTAGGATTAGGGAAGATGGCCACCCTCTCCTGGTTAGGGTTAGGGAAGATGGCCACCCTCTCCTGGTTAGGATTAGGGAAGATGGCCACCCTCTCCTGGTTAGGGTTAGGGAAGATGGCCACCCTCTCCTGGTTAGGGTTAGGGTTAGGGAAGATGGCCACCCTCTCCTGGTTAGGGTTAGGGAAGATGGCCACCCTCTCCTGGTTAGGGTTAGGGTTAGGGAAGATGGCCACCTCTCCTGGTTAGGGTTAGGGTTAGGGAAGACGGCGGCCCTCTCCTGGTTAGGGTTAGGGTTAGGGAAGATGGCGGCCCTCTCCTGGTTAGGGTTAGGGTTAGGGAAGATGGCCACCCTCTCCTGGTAATCCGCGGGCAGCTGCTGCGCAACAGTTGTCCTCGTAAAGCGAAAACACTAAGATTGCTCGATTGTCATTTTCAGCCGCATATTCGATGGCCTGTAGTTTAAAGTAAGCCTCATACGCGTCTCGCTTCACCGGCGGCATTTTAGGGGATCCTTATGCCTAGGTGTGCCGCTAATCACTTAAGTGTCCATCAAAGGCAACGCGGTGCCCCTCAGGCTATCGTGGCAGCTGACAACAGCAACGTCTCACCACCTAATGGGAGTCATGGGGTCTGGATGGGAGGAGGGCCGCTTGGAAAACCTTCCTCTGTCCTTTAAGCTTCACTTCAGAACGAAGCTGTGCTAGAGCGGAGGGGCTTTTGGCGTCGTGGCTGGGGTGAGTATTTACACACGCCTCTGTCCTTAACTTAGGAGGAAAAGTTCTTGAGATAATCATCTGAAGCCGCCGAACTGATGTGAGTTGCTTTTTGCTTTCAGTTGAGGCCTTTGTGATGATCTCTACCGGGGCTTAAACAGCAGCAGTTGAAACAGGAAGTGTTGGTTTTCAGCAGAAGTCGAGGAGTTAATGTGCTTACAGGGCAGCAGATAGAGGAACGGTTCAAATGATTGACTTTCATAATGATTGACTCCCCGCTGTGCAGCTGTAGTTCCCACAAGCACCTGCTCAAGAGGGAGCTTCCCCGTGTGAACGAGTCGTGCGAACGAGCCAGGGCTTTTGTTTTTTCTCCCATTTCCATGAGCCGAACCCAAAGATCTGAGGGCTTCTTTTAAATTCACAAAAGGCGTGTTTCACTCGAATGTTGCTCCCTAATCTGGCCAAGTGTGTGTTCGCGAGACCTTCTCCTTTGTTCATCCATGCAGCCCACAGGTGTGGCTGATCAGACAGCACGATTATTATTATAGGAAGGAAGGGGGGGGACCATTTACCTAAACCATTGCAACACATCTCCTTCAAGTCAAGTTTATTTAGAGCCCCAAATCACCATCTTTGCTGCCTCGGAGGGCTCGACAGTTGTGACACCCTCTGTCCTTAGACCCTTGAAATGGCTCAGAAACACTTAAATAATCCCCATTTAGGGAGAAAGAAGAAACCGGGAGAGCCACAGATGAGGGCTCCTCTCCCTGGGATGGAAAGACCTGCAGTAGATGCCACATATACAGAGAGCATCAGTAATATACAGGTTATTATAGCCATATTGGAACTGGTCTAAAGTTGCTCTACGTTAGAAGGCGTGGATGGGATTAGAAAACACGTCCATGGGCCCAGGTGCAGCCTCATACGGAGCTCTGACCTCAACCTTCAGGTCTCGATGGACCCTATGGATCAGGAAGACTGGAGAAATGCTGCATCAGTAATAGGTGCATTTATGTGAGAGTAGATTTTTCAGACAAAACACACTTAAATGCACAGCATCCTCCCTAGAGCGGCCCCACACGAGGTTGTCGTCAATCTCGATCGCGCATGGCTGTCCCTCAAATAGCTGCTCCATGCACCTCTGGAAGACCTCACTGCCCGTGGTGATGCCATAGGGCATGCGTAGGAAGGTGTAGCAGCCCACTGGGGTCATGAAGGTGGTGAGTCT
>NW_026622246.1:0-11317 GCF_003711565.1 Takifugu flavidus
TAAGGTTAGGGTTTGGAGTTTGGAGTTAGGGTTGGAGTTAGGGTTAGGGTTAGGGTTAGGGTTGGAGTTAGGGTAGGGTAGCATTAGCATTATGGTTAGCATTAGCATCAAGGTTAGCATTACCATTAGGGTTGGAGTTAGGGTTGGAGTTAAGGTTAGGGTTAGGTTAGCATTAGCATTAGGTAGCATTAGCATTAGGGTTGGAGTTAGGGTTAGGGTTAGGGTTGGAGTTAGGGTCAAGGTTAGCATTAGGGTTTGTATTAGGGTTAGGGTTGGAGTTAAGGTTAGGGTTGGAGTTAGGGTTAGGGTTAGGGTTAGGGTTAGGGTTAGGGTTGGAGTTAGGGTTAAGGTTAGATTAGGGTTTGTATTAGGGTTAGGGTTGGAGTTAGGGTTGGAGTTAGGGTTAGGGTAGGGTTGGAGTTAGGGTTGGGTTGGGTTGGAGTTAGGGGTGGAGTTAGGGTTAGGGTTGGAGTTAGGGTAAGGTTAGCATAGGGTTTGTATAAGGGTTAGGGTTGGAGTTAAGGTTAGGGTTGGAGATAGGGTGGGTTGGAGTTAGGGTAGGGTTAGGGTTAGGTGGAGGGTAGGGTTAGGGTTAGGGTTGGAGTTAGGGTTAAGGTTAGTAGCATTAGGTTTTGTATAAGGGTTAGGGTTGGAGTTAAGGTTAGGGTTGGAGTTAGGGTTAGGGTTAGGGTTGGTTGGAGTTAGGGTTAGCATTAAGGTTAGCATTAGGGTTAGGGTTAGGGTTGGAGTTAAGGTTAGGGTTGGAGTTAGGGTTGGAGTTAGGGTTAGGGTTGGAGTTAGGGTTGGAGTTAGGGTTAGGGTTAGGGTTGGAGTTAGGGTTAGGGTTGAATTAGCATCAGGTTAGCATTAGCATTAGCATTAGGGTTGGATAGGGTTAGGTTGGGGTTAGGGTTTAGGGTTTGTTACGTTGTTGATTTGTGTGTGTGGTTAAGGTTAGGGTTAGGGTTAGCATTAGGGTTAGCATTAGCATCAAGGTTAGCATTAGCATTACGGTTAGCATTAGCATTAGGGGTAGGTAGGAGTTAGGGTTAGGGTTAGCATAGGGTGGTATTAGGGTTAGGGTTGGAGTTAAGGTTAGGGTTGGAGTTAAGGTTAGGGTTGGAGTTAGGGTTAGGGTTAGGGTTGGGTTAGGGTTAGTATTAGGGTTGGAGTTAGCATTAGAGTTTGTATTAGGGTTAGGGTTGGGTTAAGGTTAGGGTTAGGGTTGGAGTTAGGGTTAGGGTTAGGGTTAGGGTTGGAGTTAGGGTTAAGGTTAGCATTAGGGTTTGTATTAGGGTTAGGGTTAGCATTAGGGTTTGTATTAGGGTTAGGGTTGGAGTTAGGGTTGGAGTTAGGGTTAGCATAGCATCAAGGTTAGCATTAGCATTAGGGTTTGTATTAGGGTTAGGGTTAGCATTAGGGTTTGTATTAGGGTTAGTGTTGGAGTTAAGGTTAGGGTTAGGGTTGGAGTTAGGGTTAGGGTTAGATTAGGGTTAGGGTTGGAGTTAGGGTTAGGGTTAGGGTTGGAGTAGGGTTAGCATTAGCATCAAGGTTAGCATTAGCATTAGCATTAGGGTTGGGTTAGGGTAGGGTTAGGGTTAGGGTTACTTTTAAGGTTAGGGTTAGGGTTAGCATTAGGGTTAGCATTAGCATCAAGGTTAGCATTAGCATTACGGGTTAGCATTAGCATTAGGGTAGGAGTTTAGGGTTAGGGTTTGTATTAGGGTTAGGTTGGAGTTAAGGTTAGGGTTGGAGTTAAGGTTAGGTTGGAGTTAGGGTTGGAGTTAGGGTTAGGGTTGGAGTTAAGGTTAGGGTTGGAGTTAGGGTTAGGGTTAGGGTTAGGGTTGGAGTTAGGTTTAGCATTAGCATCAAGGTTAGCATTAGCATTAGAGTTGAAGTTAGGGTTAGGGTTTGGAGTAAGGGTTAGGGTTAGGGTTACGGTTGGAGTTAAGGTTAGGGTTAGGGTTAGCATTAGGGTTAGCATTAGCATCAAGGTTAGCATTAGCATTACGGTTAGCATTAGCAGTAGGTGTAGGGTTGGGTTAGGGTTAGCAATAGGGTTGTATTAGGGGTTAGGGTTGAGTTAAGGTTAGGGTTGGAGTTAGGTTGGGAGTTAGGGTTAGGTTGGAGTTAGGTTGGGTTTAGTATAGGGTTAGGGTTGGAGTTAGGGGTAGCATTCATTAGCATCAGGTTATCATTAGCATTACGGTTAGATTACCATTAGGTTAGGGTTGAGTAGGGTTGGAGTTAGGTTGGAGTGAGGTTAGGGTTAGGGTTAGCATTAGCATTACGGTTAGCATTAGCATTAGGGTTGGAGTTAGGGTTGGGTTGGGTAGGGTTAAGGTTAGCATTAGGGTTTGTATTAGGGTTAGGGTTGGAGTTAGGTAAGGTTAGGGTTGGAGTTAGGTTAGGGTTAGGGTTAGGGTTGGAGTTAGGGTTTAGGGTTGGAGATAGGGTTGGAGTTAGGGTTAGGGTTAGGGTAGGGTTGGAGTTAGGGTTAGGGTTAGGGTTGGAGTTAAGGTTAGGGTTGGAGTTAGGGTTGGAGTTAGGGTTAGGGTTGGAGTTAGGTTGGAGTTAGGGTTAGGGTTGGAGTTAGGGTTAGGGTTATTTAGGGTTGGAGTTAGGGTTAAGGGTAGCATTAGGGTTTGTATAAGGGTTAGGGTTGGAGTTAAGGTTAGGGTTGGAGATAGGGTTGGAGTTAGGGTTTTAGGGTTAGGGTTAGGGTTGGAGTTAGGGTTAGGGTTAGGGTTGGAGTTAAGGTTGGGTTGGAGTTAGGGTTGGAGTTAGGGTTAGGGTTGGAGTTAGGGTTGGGAGGTTAGGTTAGGGTTGGAGTTAGGGTAGGGTTGGAGTTAGGGTTGGAGTTAGGGTTAGGGTTGGAGTTAGGGTAGGGTTAGGGTTGGAGTTAGGGTTAGGGTTAGCATTAGCATCAAGGTTAGCATTAGCATTAGGTTAGGGTTAGGGTTGGGTTGGGTTAGGTTAGGGTGGGTTACGGTTGGAGTTAAGGTTAAGGTTAGGGTTTAGGGTTAGCATTAGGGTTAGCATTAACATCAAGGTTAGCATTAGCATTACGGTTAGCATTAGCATTAGGGTAGGGAGTTAGGGTTAGGGTTGTATTAGGTTAGGGTTGGAGTTAAGGTAAGGGTTGGAGTTAAGGTTAGGGTTGGAGTTAGGGTTGGAGTTAGGGTTAGGGTTGGAGTTAGGGTTGGAGTTAGGGTTAGGGTTGGAGTTAGGGTTGGAGTTAGGGTTAGGGTTGGAGTTAGGGTAGGGTTAGGGTTGGAAGTTAGGGTTGGGTTAGGGTTAGGGTTAGGGTTGGAGTTAGGGTTAAGGTTAGCATTAGGTTTGTATTAGGGTTAGGGTTTGGAGTTAGGGTTGGGAGTAGTAAGGGGTTAGGGTTAGTATTACTTGGTTGGGTTAGGGTTGGAGTTAGGGTTGGAGTTAGGGTTAGGGTTAGGGTTGGAGTTAGGGTTGGAGTTCGGGTTAAGGGTTAGCATTAGGGTTTGTATTAGGGTTAGGGTTGGAGTTAAGGTTAGGGTGGAGTTAGGGTTGGAGTTAGGGTTAGGGTTAGGGTTAGGGTTGGAGTTAGGGGTAGGGGTTAGCATTAGCATTATGGTTAGCATTAGCATCAAGGTTAGCATTACCAGTTAGGGTTGGAGTTAGGTTGGAGTTAAGGTTAGGGTTAGGGTTAGCATTAGCATTAGGGTTAGCATTAGGGTTGGAGTTAGGGTTAGGGTTAGGGTTGGAGTTAGGGTCAGGGTTAGCATTAGGGTTGTATTAGGGTTAGGGTTGGAGTTAAGGTTAGGGTTGGGAGTTAGTTAGGGTTAGGTTAGGTTAGGGTTAGGGTTAGGGTTGGAGTTAGGGTTAAGGTTAGCATTAGGGTTTGTATTAGGGTTAGGGTTGGAGTTAGGGTTGGAGTTAGGGTTTAGGGTTAGGGTTGGGTTGGAGTTAGGGTTTGGGTTGGAGATAGGGTTGGAGTTAGGGTTAGGGTTGGAGTTAGGGTTAAGGTTAGCATTGGGGTTGTATAAGGGTTAGGGTTGGAGTAAGGTTAGGGTTGGAGATAGGGTTGGAGTTAGGGTTAGGGTTGGGTAGGGTTGGAGTTTAGGGTTAGGGTTAGGGTTGGAGTTAGGGTTAAGGTTAGCATTAGGTTTTGTATAAGGGTTAGGGTTGGAGTTAAGGTTAGGGGTTGGAGTTAGGGTTAGGGTTTAGGTTAGGGTTGGAGTTAGGGTTAAGGTTAGCATTAGGGTTAGGTTAGGGTTGGAGTTAAGGTTAGGGTTGAGTTAGGGTTGGAGGTTAGGGTTAGGGTTGGAGTTAGGGTTGGAGTTAGGGTGGGTTAGGGTTGGAGTTAGGGTAGGGTTAGCATTAGCATCAAGGTTAGCATTAGCATTAGCATTAGGGTTGGAGTTAGGGTTAGGGTGGGGTTAGGGTTAGGGTTACGGTGGGTAGGGTTAAGGTTAGGGTTAGGGTTAGCATTAGGGTAGCATTAGCATCAAGGTTAGCATTAGCATTACGGTTAGCATTAGCATTAGGGTAGGAGTTAGGGTTAGGGTTAGCAATAGGGTTTGTATTAGGGTTAGGGTGGAGTAAGGTTAGGGTTGGGAGTTTAAGGTTAGGGTTGGAGTTAGGGTAGGGTTAGGGTTGGGGTTAGGGTTAGTATTAGGGTTGGAGTTAGCATTAGAGTTTGTATTGGGTTAGGGTTGGAGTTAGGTTAGGGTTAGGGTTGGAGTTAGGGTTAGGGTTAGGGTTAGGGTTGGAGTTTAGGGTTAAGGTTAGCATTAGGGTTTGATTAGGGTTAGGGTTAGCATTAGGGTTTGTATTAGGGTTAGGGTTGGAGTTAGGGTTGGAGTTAGGGTTAGCATTAGCATCAAGGTTAGCATTAGCATTAGGTTTGTATTAGGGTTAGGGTTAGCATTAGGGTTGGTATTAGGGTTAGGGTTAGTGTGGTAGTTAAGGTTAGGGTTAGGGTTGAGTTAGGGTTAGGGTTAGTATTAGGGTTAGGGTTGGAGTTAGGGTTAGGGTTAGGGTTGGAGTTAGGGTTAGCATTAGCATCAAGGTTAGCATTAGCATTAGCATTAGGTTGGAGTTAGGGTTAGGGTTGGGTTAGGTTACTGTTGAGTTAAGGTTAGGGTTAGGGTTAGCATTAGGGTTAGCATTAGCATCAAGGTTAGCATTAGCATTACGGTTAGCATTAGCATTAGGGTAGGAGTTAGGGTTAGGGTTAGCAATAGGGGTTTGTATTAGGGTTAGGGTTGGAGTTAAGGTTAGGGTTGGAGTTAGGGTTGGAGTTAGGGTTAGGGTTGGATTAGGGTTAGGGTTAGGGTTGGAGTTAGGGTTAAGGTTAGCATTAGGGTTGTAGTAGGGTTAGGGTTGGAGTTAGGGTTGGAGTTAGGGTTAGGGTTAGGGTTAGGGTTGGAGTTAGGGTTTGGGTTGGAGTTAGGGTTGGAGTTAGGGTTAGGGTTGGAGTTAGGGTTAAGGTTAGCATTAGGGTTTGTATAAGGGTTAGGGTTGGAGTTAAGGTTGGGTTGGAGATAGGGTTGGAGTTAGGGTTAGGGTTAGGGTTAGGGTTGGAGTTAGGGTTAGGGTTAGGGTTGGAGTTAGGTTTAAGGTTAGCATAGGTTTTGTATAAGGGTTAGGTTGGTTGGAGTTAAGGGTTAGGGTGGAGTTAGGGTTAGGGTTAGGGTTAGAGTTGGAGTTAGGGTTAACATTAGGGTTCGGGTTAGGGTTAGGGTTGGAGTTAGGGGTTGGAGTTAGGGTTAGGGTTGGAGTTAGGGTTGGAGTTAGGGTTAGGGTTAGGGTTGGAGTTAGGGTTAAGTTTAGCATTAGGGTTTGTATTAGGGTTAGGGTTGGATAAGGTTAGGGTTGGAGTTAGGGTTGGGTTAGGGTTAGGGTTAGGGTGGAGTTAGGGTTAGGGTTAGCATTAGCATATGGTAGCATTAGCATCAAGGTTAGCATTACCATTGGGTTGAGTTAGGGTTGGAGTTAGGGTTGGAGTTAAGGTTGGGTTAGGGTTAGCATTAGCATTACGGTTAGCATTAGCATTAGGGTTGGAGTTAGGGTTAGGGTAGGGTTGGAGTTAGGGTTAAGGTTAGCATTAGGTTGTATTAGGTTAGGGTTGGAGTTAAGGGTAGGGTTGGAGTTAGGGTTAGGGGTTATGGGTTAGGGTTGGAGTTAGCGTAGCATTAGCATCAAGGTTAGCATTAGCATAGGGTTGGATTAGGGTTAGGTTGGAGTAAGGGTTAGGGTTAGGGTTACGGTTGGAGTTAAGGTTAGGGTTAGGGTTAGCATTAGGGTTAGCATTAGCATCTCAGGTTAGCATTAGCATTACGGTTAGCATTAGCATTAGGGTAGGAGTTAGGGTTAGGGTAGCAATAGGGTTTGTATTAGGGTTAGGGTTGGAGTTAAGGTTAGGGTTGGAGTTAGGGTTGGAGTTAGGGTTAGGGTTGGAGTTAGGGTAGGGTTAGTATTAGGGTTAGGGTTGGAGTTAGGGTTAGCATTAGCATCAAGGTTAGCATTAGCATTACGGTTAGCATACCATTAGGGTTGGAGTTAGGGTTGGAGTTAGGGTTGGAGTTAAGGTTAGGGTTAGGGTTAGCATTAGCATTACGGTTAGCATTAGCATTAGGGTTGGAGTTAGGGTTAGGGTTGGAGTTAGGTTAAGGTTAGCATTAGGGTTGTATTAGGGTTAGGGTTGGAGTTAAGGTTAGGGTTGGAGTTAGGGTTAGGGTTAGAGTTAGGGTTGGAGTTAGGGTTAGGGTTGGTTGAGATAGGGTTGGAGTTAGGGTTAGGGTTAGGGTTAGGGGTGGAGTTAGGGTTAGGGTTAGGGTTGGAGTTAAGGTTAGGGTTGGAGTAGGGTTGGAGTTAGGGTTAGGGTTGGAGTTAGGGTTGGAGTAGGGTTAGGGTTGGAGTTAGGGTTAGGGTTAGGTTAGGAGTTAGGGTAAGGTTAGCATTAGGGTTGGATAAGGGTTAGGGTTGGAGTTAAGGTTAGGGTTGGAGATAGGGTTGGAGTTAGGGTTAGGTTAGGGTTGGAGTTAGGGTTAGGGTAGGGTTGGAGTAGGTTAAGGTTAGGGTTGGAGTTAGGGTTGGAGTTAGGGTTAGGGTTGGAGTTAGGGTTGGAGTTAGGGTTAGGGTTGGAGTTAGGGTTAGGGTTGGAGTTGGGTTAGGGTTAGCATTAGCATCAAGGTTAGCATTAGCATTAGGGTTGGAGTTAGGGTTAGGGTTGGGGTAGGGTTAGGGTTACGGTTGGAGTTAAGGTTAAGGTTAGGGGTTAGGGTTGCATTGGGTTAGCATTAGCATCAAGGTTAGCATTAGCATTACGGTTAGCATTAGCATTAGGGTAGGAGTTAGGGTTAGGGTTTGTATTAGGGTTAGGGTTGGAGTTAAGGTTAGGGTTGGAGTTAAGGTTAGGGTTGGAGTTAGGGTTGGAGTTAGGGTTAGGGTTGGAGTTAAGGTTAGGGTTGGAGTTAAGTTAGGGTTAGGGTAGGGTTAGGGTTGGAGTTAGCGTTAGCATTAGCATCAAGGTTAGCATTAGCATTAGGGTTGGAGTTAGGGTTAGGGTTGGAGTAAGGGTAGGGTTAGGGTTACGGTTGGAGTTAAGGTTAGGGTTAGGGTTAGGGTTAGCATTAGGGTTAGCATTAGCTCAAGGTTAGCATTAGCATTACGGTTAGCATTAGCATTAGGGTAGGGTAGGAGTTAGGGTTAGGGTTAGCAATAGGGTTTGTATTAGGGTTAGGGTTGGAGTTAAGGTTAGGTTGGAGTTAGGGTTGGAGTTAGGGTTAGGGTTGGAGTTAGGGTTAGGGTTAGTATTAGGGTTAGGGTTGGAGTTAGGGTTAGCATTAGCATCAAGGTTAGCATTAGCATTACGGTTAGCATTACCCATTAGGGTTGGAGTTAGGGTTGGAGTTAGGGTTGGAGTTAAGGTTAGGGTTAGGGTTAGCATTAGCATTACGGTTAGCATTAGCATTAGGGTTGGAGTTAGGTTAGGGTTGGAGTTAGGGTTAAGGTTAGCATTAGGGTTTGTATTAGGGTTAGGGTTGGAGTTAAGGTAGGGGGTGGAGTTAGGGTTAGGGTTAGGGTTAGGGTTGGAGTTAGGGTTAGGGTTGGAGATAGGGTTGGAGTTAGGGTTCAGGGTTAGGGTTAGGGTTGGAGTTAGGGTTTTAGGGTTTAGGGTTGGAGTTAAGGTTAGGGTTGGAGTTAGGGTTGGGGTTAGGGTTTAGGTTGGAGTTGGGTTGGAGTTAGGGTTAGGGTTGGAGTTAGGTTAGGGTTAGGTTTGAGTTAGGGTTAAGGTTAGCATTAGGGTTTGTATAGGGTTAGGGTTAGGAGTTGTGAAGGTTAGGGTTGGAGATAGGGTTTGGAGTAGGGTTAGGGTTAGGGTTAGGGTTGGAGTTAGGGTTAGGGTTGGAGTTAGGGTTAGGGTTAGGGTGGAGTAGGGTTAAGGTTAGCATTAGGGTTTGTATAGGGTTAGGGTTGGAGTTAAGGTTAGGGTTGGAGATAGGGTTGGAGTTAGGGTTAGGGTTAGGGTTAGGGTTGGAGTTAGGGTAGGGTTAGGGTTGGAGTTAGGGTTAGGGTGGAGTTAGGGTTGGAGTTAGGGTTAGGGTTGGAGTTAGGGTTGGAGTTAGGGTTAGGGTTGGAGTTAGGGTTAGGGTTAGGTTGGAGTTAGGGTTAGGGTTAGCATTAGCATCAAGGTTAGCTTAGCATTAGGGTTGGAGTTAGGGTTAGGGTTGGGGTTAGGGTTAGGGTTACGGTTGGAGTTAAGGTTAAGGTTAGGGTTAGCATTAGGGTTAGTATTAGTATCAGGTTAGCATTAGCATTACGGTTAGCATTAGCATTAGGGTAGGAGTTAGGGTTAGGGTTTGTATTAGGGTTAGGGTTGGAGTTAAGGGTAGGGTTGGAGTTAAGGTTAGGGTTGGAGTTTAGGGTGGAGTTAGGGTTAGGGGTGGAGTTAAGGTTAGGGTTGGAGTTAGGGTTAGGGTTAGGGTTAGGGTTGGAGTTAGCGTTAGCATAGCATCAAGGTTAGCATTAGCATTAGGGTTGGAGTTAGGGTTAGGGTTGGAGTAAGGGTTAGGGTTAGGGTTACGGTTGAGTATAAGGTTAGGGTTAGGGTTAGCATTAGGGTTAGCATTAGCATCAAGGTTAGCATTAGCATACGGTTAGCATTAGCATTAGGGTGGAGGAGTTAGGGTTAGGGTTAGCAATAGGGTTTGTATTAGGGTTCGGGTTGGAGTTAAGGTTAGGGTTGGAGTTAGGGTTGGAGTTAGGGTTAGGGTTGAGGTAGGGTTAGGGTTAGTATTAGGGTTAGGGTTGGAGTTAGGGTTAGCATTAGCATCAAGGTTAGCATTAGCATTACGGTTAGCAGTTTTGGAGTTAGGGTGTAGGGTTGGAGTTGTTTTTGGAGTTAGGTAGGGTTAGGTTAGGGTTGGAGTTAGGTTAGGTTAGCATCGGTTGGTTAGGATTAGGGTTGGAGTTAGGGTTAGGGTAGTATTGTGTTAGGGTTGGATTAGGGTTGGAGTTAGGGTTAGGGTAGGGTTAGGGTTGGAGTTAGGGTTAGGTGTTAGCATTAGGGTTGGATTAGGGTTAGGGTTAGCATTAGGTTTGGATTAGGGTTATGGTTAGAGTTAGGTTGGAGTTAGGGTTAGGGTGGAGTTAGGGTTAGGGTTAGGGTTAGGGTTGGAGTTAGGGTTAGCATTAGCATCAAGGTTAGCATTAGCATTAGCATTGGGTTGGAGTTAGGGTTAGGGTTGGAGTTAGTGTTAGGGTTAGGTTACGGTTTGGAGGTAAGGTTAGGGTTAGGGTTAGCATTAGGGTTAGCATTAGCATCAAGGTTAGCATTAGCATTACGGTTGCATTAGCATTAGGGTAGGAGTTAGGTTAGGGTTAGCAATAGGGTTTGTATTAGGGTTAGGGTTGGAGGTTAGGTTAGGGTTGGAGTTAGGGTTAGGGTTAGCATTAGCATCAAGGTTAGCATTAGTTACGGTTAGCATTAGCATTAGGGTTGGAGTAGGGTTAGGGTTAGGGTTGGAGTTAGGGTTAGTTGGGTTAGGGGTATTAGGTTTAGGGTTTGTTGTAGGGTAGGGTTGGAGTTAGGGTTAGGGTTGGAGTTAGGGTTGGAGTTGTTAGGGTTAGGGTTAGGGTTGGGTTGGAGTAGGGTTAAGGTTAGCATTAGGGTTTGTATTAGGGTTAGGGTGGAGTTAGGGTTGGAGTTAGGGTTAGGGTTAGGGTTAGGGTTGGATTAGGGTTAGGGTTGGAGTTAGGGTTGGAGTTAGGGTTAGGGTTGAGTTAGGGTTAAGGTTAGCATTAGGGTTTGTATTAGGGTTAGGTTGGAGTTAGGTTAGGGTTGGGTTAGGGTTGGAGTTAGGGTTAGGGTTGGGTTAGGGTTAGGGTTAGGGTTGGAGTTTTGGGGTTAGGGTTAGGGTTGTAGTTAGGGTTAGTATTAGGGTTAGGGTTGGAGTTAGGGTGGAGTTAGGGTTAGGGTTGGGGTTAGGGTTAGGGTTACGGTTGGAGTTAAGGTTAGGTTAGGGTTAGCATTAGGGTTAGCATTAGCATTAAGGTTAGCATTAGCATTACGGTTAGCATTAGCATTAGGGTAGGAGTTAGGGTTAGGGTTAGCAATAGGGTTTGCATTAGGGTTAGGGTTGGAGTTAAGGTAGGGTTGGAGTTAAGGTTAGGGTTGGAGTTAGGGTGGAGTTAGGGTTAGGGTTGGATGGGTTAGGGTTAGGGTGGAGGAGGGTTAGGGTTGGGTTAGGGTTAGGATTAGGTTGGAGTTAGGGTTAGAGTTTGTATAGGGTTAGGGTTGAATTGAAGTTAGGGTTGGGTTAGGGTTGGAGTTAGGGTTAGGGTTAGGTTGGAGTTAGGGTTAGGGTTAGGGTTAGGGTTAGGGTTGGAGTTAGGGTTAGGGTTAGGGTTAGGGTTGGAGTTAGGGTAAGGTTTTAGCATTAGGGTTTTTGTTTAGGGTTAGGGTTGGAGTTAGGGTAGGGTTGGAGTTAGGGTTGGGGTTAGGTTAGGGTTAGGGTTAGGGTTGGAGTTAGGGTTAGGTTAGCATTAGGGTTTGTTTAGGGTTAGGTTGGAGCTGGAGTTAGGGTTGGAGTTAGGTTAGGTTTAGGAGGGGTTGGAGTTAGGGTTGGGTTAGGAGTTAGGGTTGGAGTTGTAGGGTTAGGGTTGGAGTTAGGGTAAGGTTAGCATTAGGTTTGTAAGGGTTAGGGTTGGAGTTAAGGTTAGGGTTGGAGTTAGGAGGTTAGGGTAGGGTAGGGTGGAGTTGGTTAAGGTTAGCATTAGGGTTAGGGTTAGGGTTAGGGTTGGAGTTAAGGTTAGGGTTGGAGTTAAGGTTAGG